>NC_056739.1:634340205-634369049 GCF_019279795.1 Protopterus annectens | reverse complement strand
AAATGGCTATCGTACTTGAATATGTAGCCCCACAGCATTTCAACAGTTGAAAAACACTTAAAAAGATCAGTTAAAGTGCAAATAGTATCAGAATTCAAAAAAACAGTTCAAATAAGTTGCAAACTTAATAAAAAAATTCTCAGAATACTGCGGCTAGTGAAATAAGAAATAGAAAGCAAAACAAAGGTACTAAATCCACTCAAAGATTCCCTTTTCTGTCTCTGCTGCTGTACAACTCCACAGGACACCCATGCAGGATCTTGCTGAGATAAAACCAGCACAAAAAATGTGCAAACATGGGTTTTTAAATAGAAAGATGAAAGGGATAAAAATAGCCCAAAATGGCCAATAAAATTAGAGATTCTGAGCTGAAACCAATCCTCCAGTGAAAGACTGCTCAAATCTCACCACTCTCACTGACAAACATAGAAGTTTCCTTCTCTCTTAGTAAGGTCTAGGCAAAATAGAAACTACAAAAAAAATAACAGAATTCAGCAAAATCTGAAAACTGGACTCTACTGGTTATAGAGAGGTGGGAATCAAGTAGAAAGATAGGATTTTTTTTGGGTTGTTTTTTCAAAAAATAAAACAGATACAGTAAAACAAACACTTTTTAAAGTAGAAAATGGCTATTGCACTCAAATGTGTAACCTACAGCATTTCAACAGTTGAAAAAAAGTAAAAAGATCAGTTAAAGTGCAAATAGTATCAGAATTCAAAAAACAGTTCAGATAAGTTGCAAAGTTAATAAATAAACTCAAAATAATATGACTAGCAAAAATAAGCAATAAAAAGAAAAAACAGAGGTACTTAATCTACACAAACTCTCCCCTTTCTCTCACTGTCCCTGTAGAACTCTGCTGGACACCCAGGCAGTATCTTTCTGAGGTAGTACAAGTGCAAAAACCGTGCAAACATAGTTTTTTAAACAGAAAGATGAAAGAGATAGAAATAGCCAAAAATGGCCAATAAAACTACAGATTCTGAGCTGAAACCACTCCTCCAGTGACAGATAGGCCTCTTCAAGTCATCACTCTCACTGATGAACAGAGAAGGTTTCTTCTATTTTAGTAAGGTCTGGGTAAAACAGAAACTACAAAACAGCCACGAATTCAGCAAAATCTGAAAAATGGACTCTACTGCTTATACAGAGGTGGGAAACAAGTAGAGAGATTTTTTTTTTAAATTAAAGCAGCTACAGTAAAACAAACACTTTTAAAGCAGAAAAATGACTATTGCACTTGAGTGTGTAGTCCTCAACATTTGAAAAAATTTAAAAATGATCAGTTAAAGTGCAGACAGTATCAGAATTAAAAAACAGTTCAAAATAAGTGGCAAAGTTAATAAAAAATGCTCAGAATACTGCGGCTAGCAAACATAAGCACTAAAAAGCAAAACAGAGGTACTTAATCCACTTAAAGGCTCCCATTTGTCTCTCTCTGCTGCTGAAGAACTCTTCAGGACTCCCAGTGAGGATCTTTCTGAGGTAATACAGGTGCAAAAATGGAGCAAAAATGGGTTTTTAAACAGAAAGCTGAAAGGGGTAGAAACAGCTCAAAATGGCCATACAACTACAGATTCTGAGCTAAAACCACTCCCCCAGTGACAGAGAGGCTTCTCAAAGCACAACACTCTCACTGATAAACAGGGAAGCTTTCTTCTATAGAGCAAACAAAATGCACCAGTCTTGCTGTTTAAGCTTTCTTCTATCTTAGTAAGGTCTGGGCAAAACAGAACCTACAAAACAGCCCAGAATTCAGCAAAATATAAAAACTGGACTCTACTGGTTATAGAGATGTAGAAAATGAGGAGAGATAAGATTTATTTTTTTTTTTTTCAAAAATTAAAACAGATACAGTAAAACAGACACTTTTAAATCCAAAAAATGGCTATCAAATTGAGTGTGTAGCCCTCAACAGTTGAAAAACACTTAAAATGATCAGTTAATGTGCAAACAGTAACAGAATTAAAAAAAACATTTCAAATAAGTGGCAAAGTTAAACAACAAGATGCTTGGAATAGTGTGGATAGCGAAAATAAGCAATAAAAAGCAAAACAGAGGTACTTAATCCACTCAAAATCTCCCTTTCCTCTCTCTGCTGCTGTAGAACTCTCCAGGACACCAAGGCAGGATCTTGCTGAGATAAAACAAGCACAAAAAATGTGCAAACATGGGTTATTAAAAAGAAAGATGAAAGGGATACAAATAGCCCAAAATGGCCAATAAAACTACAGATACTGAGCTGAAACCACTCCTGCAGTGACAAACAGACTGCTCAAAGCTCACCACTCCCACTGATGAACAGAGAAGGTTCCTTCTATCTTAGTAAGGTCTGGACAAAACAGAAATTACAAAATAGCCCAGAATTCAGCAAAATTTGAAAACTGGACTCTACTGGTTATAGAGAGGTGGGGACTGAGTAGAGAGATAGGATATTTTTGTTGGTTTTTTTTTTTTAAATTAATACAGATACAGTAAAGCAAACACTTTTAAAGCAGAAGATGGCTATTGCACTTGAATGTGTTGCCCACAGCATTTCAACAGTTGTAAAACACTTAAAAAGATCAGTTAAAGTGCAAATAGTATCAGAATTCAAAAAACAGTTCAAATAATGTACAAAGTTAATAAAAAAACTCAGAATAATATGACTAGCAAAAATAAGCAATAGAAAGAAAAACAGAGGTACTTAATCTAGTCAAAGTCTCCCCTTTCTCTCACTGCTTCTGTAGAACTCTGCTGGACACCCAAGCAGTATCTTTCTGAGGTAATACAAGTGCAAAAACTATGCAAACATGGGTTTTTAAACACAAAGATGAAAGGGATAGAAATAGCCAAAAATGGCCAAAAAAACTACAGCTTCTGGGCTGAAACCACTCCTCCAGTGACAGATACACTGCTCAAAGCTCACCACTCTCACTGATGAACAGGGAGGCTTCCTTCTACCTTAGTTAGGTCTGGCCAACACAGAAACCACAAAACAGCCCAGAATTCAGCAAAATCTGAAAAACAGACTCTACTAGTTACAGAGTGGTGGGAAACAAGTAGAGAGAGAGATTTTTTTGTTTTGTATTTATTTTCAAAAATTAAAACAGATACAGTATAACAAGCACTTTTAAAGCAGAAAATGGCTATCAAACTGAGTGTGCAGCCCACAACAGTTCAACAGTTGAAAAACACTTAAAATGACAAATTAAAGTGCAAACAGTATCAAAATTCAAAAAACAGTTAAATTAAGTTGAAAAGTTAATAAAAAAACACTCGGAATAGACGTGGCACACGTCATCATAAAAGGATTCTCATCCAGGAAAAAAGAGGTAATTGTTTCCCTCTACTCGACACTCAAAAGACCCATTATAGACCACAACGCCCATTTTGGAATGTACCTCACAAGACATCTGCAGCAGCTGGAAAAGCCACAGAAGTACCTCACAAAGAGGATTACTGGCCTCAAACAAATGCCCTACTCTGACCGTCTCAAAAAACTCCAGCTTTACTCCATAGCATATCACCTACTCTGAGGTGATCTCTGCCTAACATATAAAGCTATGTCAAACCCAGAGCTGCTGGACATGCTACATCTAAAGAAATCCCAATTCATCCAAGGTACATGCTCTAGGGACCTAAACCTTGTCACCACAATAAACAGGACATGCTTGAGGGATAGATTCCTGTCCCAGAGACTTCCCATCCTCTGGAACAGGCTACCCATCTATGTCAAGCAAGTTCTTCATTAGCACTCTTCAAGAAAAATCTTGATGAGAGGATGGGAAATAGGAAATACACCCCAGGGATCACTTCTCCATCGCTGCTCGACAGTGGCACAGGAAAATAACTTTCTTGGGTGGAATAAGCCAGGGAACTTTGTTGGCTAGGCTTACATAGGCCTTTGGGCCGATAGCGTAGTACCTACCTATGAAACCAAATAAGCAATAAAAAGCAAAACAGAGGTACTTAATCCACTCAAAGTCTCCCTTTCCTCTCTCTCTGCTGTAGAACTCTACAGGACTCCCAGGGAGGATCTTTCTGTGGTAATACAAGCGCAAAAACCACAGAAACATGAGTTTTTAAACAGAAAGATGAAAGGGATAGAAACAGCCCAAAATGGGCAGTAAAACTACAGATTCTGAGCTGAAACCACTCTTCCAGTGACAGAGAGGCTTCTCAAAGCACACCACTCTCACTGATGAACAGAGAAGCTTCTTTCTATCTTAGTAAAGTCTGGGCAAAACAGAAACTACAAAGCAGCCCAGAATTCAGCAAAATCTGAAAACTGGACTCTACTGGTTATAGAGAGGTGGGAAACAAGTAGAGAGATAGGATTTTTTTTTCAAAACTTAAAACAGATACAGTAAAACAAACACTTTTAAATCAGAAAAAAAGGCTTTTGCACTTGAGTGTGTTGTCCTCAACAGTTCAACAGTGGAAAAACACTTAAAAACAATTAAAGTGCAAACAGTATCATAATTCAAAAACAGTTCACATAAGTTGCACAGTTAATAATAAATGCTTGGAACAGTGTGGCTAGTGAAAATAAGTAATGAAAAGTACAGCAGAGATACATAATCCACTCAAAGTCTCCCTTTCTGTCCCTGCTGCTGTAGAACTCTGCAAGACACCCAGGCAGGATTTTGCTGAGGAAATACAAATGCAAAAACAGCACAAACAGGATCTTTTAATCAGAAAGACTAAAGGAATAGGTATAGCTAAAAATGGCCAATAAAACTATTCTGAGCTGAAACCACTCCTCCTGTGACAGATAGGCTACTCATAGCTCACCACTCTTACTGATGAACAGGGAAGCTTCCTTCTATCTTAGTAAGGTCTGGACGAAACAGAAGCTACAAAACAGCCCAGAATTCAGCATAATCTGACAACCGACCTTACAGTGTTAAAGCGAGGCAGGAAACAAGTAGAGAGATAGGATTTATTTTTTCAAAAATTAAAACAGATACAGTAAAACAAACACTTTTAAAGCAGAAAATGGCTGTCACGCTTCAGTGTGTAGTCCACAACAGTTCAACAGTTGAAAAACACTTAAAAACAATCAGTTAAAGTGCAAACAGTATCAGAATTCTCAAAAACAGTTCAAATAAATTGCAAAATTAATAAAAAATTCTTGGAATAGTGAGGCTAGTTAAAATAAGCACACAAAGCAAATCAGACATACCTAATTGACTCAAAGTCTCTCTTTTATCTCTCTGCTGCTACAGAACTCAGCAGAACACTCAGGCAGAATCTTGCTGAGGTAATACAAGAGCAAAAATTGTGCAAAAATGGATTTTTTAACAGAATGATGAAAGGGATAGAAATAGCCTACAATTGGCCAATAAAACTACAGATTCTGAGCTGAAACCATTCCTTCAGTTTCAGATAGGCTGCTCAAAGCTCACCACTCTCACTGATGAGCAGAGAAGCTTCATTCCATCTTAGTAAAGTCTGGGCAAAACAGAAACTTCAAGACAGCCCAGAATTCAGCAAAACCTGAGAACCAGACTCTACTGGTTATAGAAAGGTGGGAAACGAGTAGAGAGATAGGATTTTTTTTTTCAAAACTTAAAACAGATACAGTAAAACAAACACTTTTCAATCAGAAAAATGGCTATCGCACTTGAATATGTAGCCCACAGCATTTCAACAGTTGAAAAACACTTAAAAAGATCAGTTAAAGTGCAAATAGTATCAGAATTCAAAAAACAGTTCAAATAAGTTGCAAACTTAATAAAAAAATTCTCAGAATACTGCGGCTAGTGAAAATAAGCAATAGAAAGCAAAACAAAGGTACTTAATCCACTCAAAGTTTCCCTTTTCTGTCTCTGCTGCTGTACAACTCCACAGGACACCCATGCAGGATCTTGCTGAGATAAAACAAGCACAAAAAATGTGCAAACATGGGTTTTTAAATAGAAAGATGAAAGGGATAAAAATAGCCCAAAATGGCCAATAAAATTACAGATTCTGAGCTGAAACCACTCCTCCAGTAACAGACTGCTCAAAGCTCACCACTCCCACTTACAAACATAGAAGTTTCCTTCTCTCTTAATAAGGTCTAGGCAAAATAGAAACTACAAAATAGCCCAGAATTCAGCAAAATCTGAAAACTGGACTCTACTGGTTATAGAGAGGCGGGAATCAAGTAGAGAGATAGGATTTTTTGTTTGTTTTTTTTTTTTTTTTTTTTTCAAAAATTAAAACAGATACAGTAAAGCAAACACTTTTTTTAAAGTAGAACATGGCTATTGCACTCAAATGTGTAGCCTACAGCATTTCAACAGTTGAAAAAACTTAAAAAGATCAGTTAAAGTGCAAATAGTATCAGAATTCAAAAAAACAGTTCAAATAAGTTGCAAACTTAATAAAACAAAATTCTCAGAATACTGTGGCTAGTGAAAATAAGCAATAGAAAGCAAAACAAAGGTACTTAATCCACTCAAAGTTTCCCTTTTCTGTCTCTGCTGCTGTACAACTCTGCAGGACACCCATGCAGGGTCTTGCTGAGATAAAACAAGCACAAAAAATGTGCAGACATGGGTTTTTAAATAGAAAGATGAAAGGGATAAAAATAGCCCAAAATGGCCAATAAAATTAGAGATTCTGAGCTGAAACCACTCCTCTAGTGAGAGACTGCTCAAAGCTCACCACTCTCACTTACAAACATAGAAGTTTCCTTCTCTCTTAGTAAGGTCTAGGCAAAATAGAAACTACAAAATAGCCCAGAAGTCAGCAAAATCTGAAAACTGGACTCTACTGGTTATAGAGAGGCGGGAATCAAGTAGAGAGATAGGATTTTTTTTTGTTTTTTTTTTATTTTTTTTCCAAAAATTAAAACAGATACAGTAAAACAAACACTTTTTAAAGTAGAAAATGGCTATTGCACTCAAATGTGTAGCCTACAGCATTTCAACAGTTGAAAAAACTTAAAAAGATCAGTTAAAGTGCAAATAGTATCAGAATTCAAAAAACAGTTCAGATAAGTTGCAAAGTTAATAAATAAACTCAGAATAATATGATTGGCAAAAATAAGCAATAGAAAGAAAAACAGAGGTACTTAATCTAGTCAAGGTCTCCCCTTTCTCTCACTGCTTCTGTAGAACTCTGCTGGACACCCAAGCAGTATCTTTCTGAGGTAATACAAGTACAAAAACTGCGCAAACATGGGTTTTTAAACACAAAGATGAAAGGGATAGAAATAGCCAAAAATGGCCAAAAAAAACTACAGATTCTGAGCTGAAACCACTCCTCCAGTGACAGATACGCTGCTCAAAGCTCACCACTCTCACTGATGAACAGGGAGGCTTCCTTCTACCTTAGTTAGGTCTGGCCAACACAGAAACTACAAAACAGCCCAGAATTCAGCAAAATCTGAAAAACAGACTCTGCTAGTTACAGAGTGGTGGGAAACAAGTAGTGAGATAGATTTTTTGTTTTGTATTTATTTTCAAAAATTAAAACAGATACAGTATAACAAACACTTTTAAAGCAGAAAATGGCTATCAAACTGAGTGTGCAGCCCACAACAGTTCAACAGTTGAAAAACACTTAAAATGACAAATTAAAGTGCAAACAGTATCAGAATTCAAAAAACAGTTCAATTAAGTTGAAAAGTTAATAAAAAAACACTCGGAATAGACGTGGCACACCTCATCATAAAAGGATTCTCATCCAGGAAAAAAGAGGTCATTGTTTCCCTCTACTCGACACTCAAAAGACCCATTATAGAGCACAACGCCCATTTTGGAATGTACCTCACAAGACATCTGCAGCAGCTGGAAAAGCCACAGAAGTACCTCACAAAGAGGATTACTGGCCTCAAACAAATGCCCTACTCTGACCGTCTCAAAAAACTTCAGCTTTACTCCATAGCATATCACCTACTCTGAGGTGTTCTCTGCCTAACATATAAAGCTATGTCAAACCCAGAGCTGCTGGACATGCTACATCTAAAGAAATCCCAATTCATCTGAGGTACATGCTCTAGGGACCTAAACCTTGTCACCACAATAAACAGGACATGCTTGAGGGATATATTCCTGTCCCAGAGACTTCCCATCCTCTGGAACAGGCTACCCATCTATGTCAAGCAAGTTCTTCATTAGCACTCTTCAAGAAAAATCGTGATGAGAGGATGGGAAATAGGAAATACACCCCAGGGATCACTTCTCCATTGCTGCTCGACAGTGGCACAGGAAAATAACTTTCTTGGGTGGAATAAGCCAGGGAACTTTGTTGGCTAGGCTTACGTAGGCCTTTGTGCCGATAGCGTAGTACCTACCTATGAAACCAAATAAGCAATAAAAAGCAAAACAGAGGTACTTAATCCACTCAAAGTCTCCCTTTCCTCTCTTTCTGCTGTAGAACTCTACAGGACTCCCAGGGAGGATCTTTCTGTGGTAATACAAGCACAAAAAACACAGAAACATGAGTTTTTACACAGAAAGATGAAAGGGATAGAAACAGCCCAAAATGGGCAGTAAAACTACAGATTCTGAGCTGAAACCACTCTTCCAGTGACAGAGAGGCTTCTCAAAGCACACCACTCTCACTGATGAACAGAGAAGCTTCCTTCTATCTTAGTAAAGTCTGGGCAAAACAGAAACTACAAAGCAGCCCAGAATTCAGCAAAATCTGAAAACTGGACTCTACTGGTTATAGAGAGGTGGGAAACAAGTAGAGAGATAGGATTTTTTTTTCAAAACTTAAAACAGATACAGTAAAACAAACACTTTTAAATCAGAAAAAAGGCTTTTGCACTTGAGTGTGTTGTCCTCAACAGTTCAACAGTGGAAAAACACTTAAAAACAATTAAAGTGCAAACAGTATCATAATTCAAAAAACAGTTCACATAAGTTGCACAGTTAATAAAAAATGCTTGGAACAGTGTGGCTAGTGAAAATAAGTAATGAAAAGTACAGCAGAGATACATAATCCACTCAAAGTCTCCCTTTCTGTCCCTGCTGCTGTAGAACTCTGCAAGACACCCAGGCAGGATTTTGCTGAGGAAATACAAATGCAAAAACAGCACAAACAGGATCTTTTAATCAGAAAGACTAAAGGAATAGGTATAGCTGAAAATGGCCAATAAAACTATTCTGAGCTGAAACCACTCCTCCTGTGACAGATAGGCTACTCATAGCTCACCACTCTTACTGATGAACAGGGAAGCTTCCTTCTATCTTAGTAAGGTCTGGGCAAAACAGAAGCTACAAAACAGCCCAGAATTCAGCATAATCTGACAACCGACCTTACAGTGTTAAAGAGAGGCAGGAAACAAGTAGAGAGATAGGATTTATTTTTTCAAAAATTAAAACAGATACAGTAAAACAAACACTTTTAAAGCAGAAAATGGCTATCATGCTTCAGTGTGTAGTCCACAACAGTTCAACAGTTGAAAAACACTTAAAAACAATCAGTTAAAGTGCAAACAGTATCAGAATTCTCAAAAACAGTTCAAATAAATTGCAAAATTAATAAAAAATTCTTGGAATAGTGAGGCTAGTTAAAATAAGCAACACAAAGCAAATCAGACGTACCTAATTGACTCAAAGTCTCTCTTTTCTCTCTCTGCTGCTGCAGAACTCTGCAGGACACTCAGGCAGGATCTTGCTGAGGTAATACAAGAGCAAAAATTGTGCAAAAATGGATTTTTTAACAGAATGATGAAAGGGATAGAAATAGCCTACAATTGGCTAATAAAACTACAGATTCTGAGCTGAAACCATTCCTTCAGTTTCAGATAGGCTGCTCAAAGCTCACCACTCTCACTGATGAGCAGAGAAGCTTCATTCCATCTTAGTAAAGTCTGGGCAAAACAGAAACTTCTAGACAGCCCAGAATTCAGCAAAACCTGAGAACCAGAATCTACTGGTTATAGAAAGGTGGGAAACGAGTAGAGAGATAGGATTTTTTTTTTTTTCAAAACTTAAAACAGATACAGTAAAACAAACACTTTTCAATCAGAAAAATGGCTACCGCACTTGAATATGTAGCCCACAGCATTTCAACAGTTGAAAAACACTTAAAAAGATCAGTTAAAGTGCAAATAGTATCAGAATTCAAAAAAACAGTTCAAATAAGTTGCAAACTTAATAAAAGAAATTCTCAGAATACTGTGGCTAGTGAAAATAAGCAATAGAAAGCAAAACAAAGGTACGTAATCCACTCAAAGTTTCCCTTTTCTGTCTCTGCTGCTGTACAACTCTGCAGGACACCCATGCAGGATCTTGCTGAGATAAAACAAGCACAAAAAATGTGCAGACATGGGTTTTTAAATAGAAAGATGAAAGGGATAAAAATAGCCCAAAATGGCCAAAAAAATTAGAGATTCTGAGCTGAAACCACTCCTCCAGTGAGAGACTGCTCAAAGCTCACCACTCTCACTTACAAACATAGAAGTTTCCTTCTCTCGTAGTAAGGTCTAGGCAAAATAGAAACTACAAAATAGCCCAGAATTCAGCAAAATCTGAAAAGTGGACTCTACTGGTTATAGAGAGGCGGGAATCAAGTAGAGAGATAGGATTTTTTTTTTTCAAAAATTAAAACAGATACAGTAAAGGAAACACTTTTTAAAGTAGAAAATGGCTATTGCACTCAAATGTGTAGCCTACAGCATTTCAACAGTTGAAAAAACATAAAAAGATCAATTAAAGTGCAAATAGTATCAGAATTCAAAAAACAGTTCAGATAAGTTGCAAACTTAATAAACAAAATTCTCAGAATACTGCGGCTAGTGAAAATAAGCAATAGAAAGCAAAACAAAGGTACTTAATCCACTCAAAGTTTCCCTTTTCTGTCTCTGCTGCTGTACAACTCCGCAGGACACCCATGCAGGATCTTGCTGAGATAAAACAAGCACAAAAAATGTGCAAACATGGGTTTTTAAATAGAAAGATGAAAGGGATAAAAATAGCCCAAAATGGCCAATAAAATTAGAGATTCTGAGCTGAAACCACTCCTCCAGTGAGAGACTGCTCAAAGCTCACCACTCTCACTTACAAACATAGAAGTTTCCTTCTCTCTTAGTAAGGTCTAGGCAAAATAGAAACTACAAAATAGCCCAGAATTCAGCAAAATCTGAAAACTGGACTCTACTGGTTATAGAGAGGCGGGAATCAAGTAGAGAGATAGGATTTTTTTTTTGTTTTGTTTTTTTTTTCAAAAATTAAAACAGATACAGTAAAACAAACACTTTTTAAAGTAGAAAATGGCTATTGCACTCAAATGTGTAGCCTACAGCATTTCAACAGTTGAAAAAACTTAAAAAGATCAGTTAAAGTGCAAATAGTATCAGAATTCAAAAAACAGTTCAGATAAGTTGCAAAGTTAATAAATAAACTCAGAATAATATGACTAGCAAAAATAAGCAATAGAAAGAAAAACAGAGGTACTTAATCTAGTCAAAGTCTCCCCTTTCTCTCACTGCTTCTGTAGAACTCTGCTGGACACCCAAGCAGTATCTTTCTGAGGTAATACAAGTGCAAAAACTGTGCAAACATGGGTTTTTAAACACAAAGATGAAAGGGATAGAAATAGCCAAAAATGGCCAAAAAAACTACAGATTCTGAGCTGAAACCACTCCTCCAGTGACAGATACGCTGCTCAAAGCTCACCACTCTCACTGATGAACAGGGAGGCTTCCTTCTACCTTAGTTAGGTCTGGCCAACACAGAAACTACAAAACAGCCCAGAATTCAGCAAAATCTGAAAAACAGACTCTACTAGTTACAGAGTGGTGGGAAACAAGTAGAGAGATAGATTTTTTTGTTTTGTATTTATTTTCAAAAATTAAAACAGATACAGTATAACAAACACTTTTAAAGCAGAAAATGGCTATCAAACTGAGTGTGCAGCCCACAACAGTTCAACAGTTGAAAAACACTTAAAATGACAAATTAAAGTGCAAACAGTATCAGAATTCAAAAAACAGTTCAATTAAGTTGAAAAGTTAATAAAAAAACACTCGGAATAGACGTGGCACACCTCATCATAAAAGGATTCTCATCCAGGAAAAAAGAGGTCATTGTTTCCCTCTACTCGACACTCAAAAGGCCCATTATAGAGTACAATGCCCCTTTTGGAATGTACCTCACAAGACATCTGCAGCAGCTGGAAAAGCCACAGAAGTACCTCACAAAGAGGATTACTGGCCTCAAACAAATGCCCTACTCTGACCGTCTCAAAAAACTTCAGCTTTACTCCATAGCATATCACCTACTCTGAGGTGATCTCTGCCTAACATATAAAGCTATGTCAAACCCAGAGCTGCTGGACATGCTACATCTAAAGAAATCCCAATTCATCCAAGGTACATGCTCTAGGGACCTAAACCTTGTCACCACAATAAACAGGACATGCTTGAGGGATAGATTCCTGTCCCAGAGACTTCCCATCCTCTGGAACAGGCTACCCATCTATGTCAAGCAAGTTCTTCATTAGCACTCTTCAAGAAAAATCTTGATGAGAGGATGGGAAATAGGAAATACACCCCAGGGATCACTTCTCCATCGCTGCTCGACAGTGGCACAAGAAAATAACTTTCTTGGGTGGAATAAGCCAGGTAACTTTGTTGGATAGGCTTACGTAGGTCTTTGGGCCGATAGCGTAGTACCTACCTATGAAACCAAATAAGCAATAAAAAGCAAAATAGAGGTACTTAATCCACTCAAAGTCTCCCTTTCCTCTTTCTCTGCTGTAGAAGTCTACAAGACTCCCAGGGAGGATCTTTCTGTGGTAATACAAGTGCAAAAACCACAGAAACATGAGTTTTTAAACAGAAAGATGAAAGGGATAGAAACATCCCAAAATGGGCAGTAAAACTACAGATTCTGAGCTGAAACCACTCTTCTAGTGACAGAGAGGCTTCTCAAAGCACACAACTCTTACTGATGAACAGAGAAGCTTCTTTCTATCTCAGTAAAGTCTGGGCAAAACAGAAAGTACAAAACATCCCAGAATTCAGCAAAATCTGAAAACTGGACTCTACTGGTAATAGAGAGATGGGAAACAAGTAGAGAGATAGGATTTTTTTTTTCAAAACTAAAAACAGATACAGTAAAACAAACACTTTCAAATCAGAAAAAAGGCTATTGCACTTGAGTGTGTTGTCCTCAACTGTTCAGCAGTGGAAAAACACTTAAAAACAATTAAAGTGCAAACAGTATCAGAATTCAAAAAACAGTTCAAATAAGTTGCAAAGTTAATAAAGAATGCTCGGAATAGTGCGGCTAGAGAAAATATGCAAAGAAAAGCACAGCAGAGGTACTTATTCCACTCAAAGTCTCCCTTTTCTGTCCCTGCTGCTGTAGAACTCTGCAGGACACCCAGGCAGGATTTTGCTGAGGTAATACAAATGCAAAAACAGCACAAACAGGGGTTTTAATCAGAAAGACTAAAGGGATAGATATAGCTGAAAATGGCCAATAAAACTATTCTGAGCTGAAACCACTCCTCCAGTGACAGATAGGCTGCTCAAAGCTCACCACTCTTACTGATGAACAGGGAAGCTTCCTTCTATCTTAGTAAAGTCTGGGCAAAATAGAAGCTACAAAACAGCCCAGAATTCAGCAAAATCTGACAACTGGACCTTACTGGTTAAAGAGAGGCAGGAAATAAGTAGAGAGATAGGATTTGTTTTTTCAAAAATTAAAACAGATACAGTAAAACAAACACTTTTACAGCAGAAAAATGGCCAAAGGAAAAAACACTTAAAAACAATCAGTTCAAGTGCAAACAGTATCAGAATTCTCAAAAACAGTTCAAATAAGTTGCAAAATTAATAAAAAATGCTAGGAATAGTGAGGCTAGTGAAAATAAGCAACACAAAGCAAATCACAGGTACCTAATCCACTGAAAGTCTCTCTTTTCTCTCTCTGCTGCTGCAGAACTCTGCAGGACACTCAGGCAAGATCTTCCTGAGGAAATACAAAAGCAAAAACTGTGCAAAAACGGATTTTTGGACAGAATGATGAAAGGGATAGAAATAGCCCAGAAATGGCCATGAAAACTACAGATTCTGAGCAGAAACCATTCCTCCAGTTTCAGATAGGCTGCTCAAAGCTCACCACTCTCACTGATGAGCAGAGAAGCTTCCTTCCATCTTAGTAAAGTCTGGGCAAAACAGAAACTTCAAGTCAGACCAGAATTCAGCAAAATCTGAAAACCAGACTCTACTGGCTATAGAGAGGTGGGAAACAAGTAGAGATAGGATTTTTGGGGGTTTTTTTCAAAACTTAAAACAGATACAGTAAAACAAACACTTTTCAATCAGAAAAATGGCTATCGCACTTGAGTGTGTAGCCCTCAACAGTTCAACAGTGGGAAAACACTTAAAAACAATTAAAGTGCAAACAGTATTAGAATTCAAAAAACAGTTCAAATAAGTTGCAAACCCAATAAAACAATTCTCAGAATACTGCAGCTAGTGAAAATAAGCAATAGAAAGCAAAACAAAGGTACTTAATCCACTCAAAGTCTCCCTTTTCTGTCTCTGCTGTTGTAGAACTCTGCAGGACACCCAGGCAGGATCTTGCTGAGATAAAACAAGCACAAAAAACGTCTAAATATGGGTTTTTAAACAGAAAGATGAAAGGGATAGGAGTAGCCCAAATGGCCAATAAAACTACAGATTCTGAGCTGAAACCACTCCTCCAATGACAGATAGACTGCTCAAAGCTCTCCACTCTCACTGACGAACAGAGAAGTTTCCTTCTCTCTTAGTAAGGTCTGGACAAAACAGAAACTACAAAATAGCCCACTATTCAGCAAAATCTGAAAACTGGTCTCTACTGGTTACAGAGAGGTGGGAATCAAGTAGAGAGATGGGATATTTGTTTTTTTTTTTCAAAAATTAAAACAGATACAGTAAAAAAAATACTTTTAAAGTAGAAAAATGGCTATTGCACTTGAATGTGTAGCCCACAGCATTTCAACAGTTGAAAAACACTTAAAAAGATCAGTTAGAGTACAAATAGTATCAGAATTCAAAAAACAGTTCAAATAAGTTGCAAAGTTAATAGAAAACAGAAAATAGAAAATAGAAAAATAATATGACTAGCAAAAATAAGCAATAAAAAAGAAAAAAACAGAGGTACTTAATCTACTCAAAGTCTCCCCTTTCTCTCACTGCTCCTGTAGAACTCTGCTGGACACCCAGGCAGTATCTTTCTAAGGTAAAACAAGTGCAAAAACAGTGCAAACATGGGTTTTTAAACAGAAAGATGAAAGTGATAGAAATAGCCCAAAATGTCCAATAAAACTACAGATTCTGAGCTGAAACCACTCCTCCAGTGACAGATAGGCTGCTTCAAGTCACCACTCTCACTGATGAACAGAGAAAGTTATTTCTATTTTAGTAAGGTCTGGGCAAAACAGAAACTACAAAACAGCCAAGAATTCAGCAAAATCTGAAAAATGGACTCTCCTGCTTATACAGAGGTGGGAAACAAGTAGAGAGAAAGGATCTGTTCATTTTGTTTTTCAAAAATTAAAACAGATACAGTAAAACAAACACTTTAAAGCAGAAAATAGGTTATTGCACTTGAGTGTGTGGTCATCAACATTTGAAAAACATTTAAAAATTATCAGTTAAAGTGCAAACAGTATCAGAATTAACAGTTCAAATAAGTGGCAAAGTTAATAAAAAATGCTCAGAATAGTGCGGCTAGTGAAAATAAGCAATAGAAAGCAAAACAGAGGTACTTAATCCACTTAAAGGCTCACTTTTCTCTCTCTCTGCTGCTGAAGAACTCTGCAGGACTCCCAGTGAGGATCTTTCTGAGGTAATACAGGTGCAAAAACCTCACAAAAATGAATTTTTAAACAGAAAGCTGAAAGGGTTAGAAACAACTCAAAATGGCCATAAAACTACATTTTCTAAGCTAAAACCACTCCTCCAGTGACAGAGAGGCTTCTCAAAGCACACCACTCTCACTGATAAACAGGGAAGCTTTCTTCTATAGAACAAACAAAATGCACCAGTCTTGCTGTTTAAGCTTTCTTCTATCTTAGTAAGGTCTGGGCAACACAGAAACTACAAAACAGCCCAGAATTCAGCAAAATCTGAAAACCAGACTATACTGGTTATAGAGAAGTGGGAAACGAGTAGAAAGATAGGATTTTTGTTTGTTTTTATGAAAAATTAAAACACATACAGTAGAAATAATACTTTTAAAGCAGAAAATGGCTATCAAATTGAGTGTGTAGCCTTCAACAGTTCAACAGTTGAAAACCACTTAAAAACAATCAGTTTAAGTGCAAACAGTGTCAGAGTTAAAAACAACAGTTCAAATAAGTTGCAAAGTAAAAAAAATGCTCAGAAGAGTGTGGCTAGTGAAAATAAGCAATAAGAAGCAAAACAGAGGTACTTAATCCACTCAAAGTCTCCCTTTTCTCTCTCTGCAGCTGTATAACTCTGTAGGATACACAGGCATGATCCTGCTGAGGTAAAACATGTGCAAAAACTACACAAACACAGGCTTTTCAACAGAAAGATGAATGAGGTAGAAATTAGCCAAAATGGCCAATAAAACTACAGATTCTTCACTGAAACAACTCCTCCAATGACAGATAGGCTGCTCAAAGCTCACCACTCTCATTGATGAACAGAGAAGGTTCCTTCTATCTTAGTAAGGTCTGGACAAAACAGAAAGTACAAAATAGCCCCAAATTCAGCACAATTTGAAAACTGGACTCTACTGGTTATAGAGAGGATGGAATTGAATATAGAGATAGGATACTTTTGTTGGGTTATTTGCTTTTTTTTTCAAAAATTAAAACAGATACAGTAAAACAAACACTTTTAAAGCAGAAAAATGGCTATTGCAGTTGAATGTGTTGCCCACAAAACAGAAATTACAAAATAGCCCAGAAACCACTCCTGCAGTGACAAATAGACTGCTCAAAGCTCAAAACTCTCACTGATGAACAGAGAAGGTTCATTCTATCTTAGTAAGGTCTGGACAAAACAGAAACTACAAAATAGCCCAGAATTCAGCAAAATTTGAAAACTGGACTCTACTGGTTATAGAGAGGTGGGAATCGAGTAGAGAGATGGGATATTTTTGTTGAGTTTTTTGCTTTTTTTCAAAAATTAAAACAGATACAGTAAAACAAACACTTTTAAAGCAGAAAAATGGATATTGTACTTGAATGTGATGCCCACAGCATTTCAACAGTTGAAAAACGCTTAAAAAGATCAGTTAAAGTGCAAATAGTATCAGAATTCAAAAAACAGTTCAAAAAAGTTGCAAAGTTAATAAAAAAGCTAAGAATAATATGCCTAGTGAAAATAAGCAATAAAATGAAAAACAGAGGTACTTAATCTACTCAAAGACTCCCCTTTCACTCATTGCTCCTGTAGAACTTTGTTGGACACCTAGGCAGTATCCTCCTGAGGTAATACAAGTGCAAAAACTGTGCAAACAGGGTTTTTTAAACAGAAAGATGAAAGTGATAGAAATAGCCCAAAATGGCCAATAAAACTACAGATTCTGAGCTGAAACCACTCCTCCAGTGACAGATAGGCTGCTCCAAGTCACCACTCTCACTGATGAACAGAGAAGCTTCCTTCTATTTTAGTACGGTCTGGGCAAAGCAGAAACTTCAAAACATCCCAGAATTCTGCAAAATCTGAAAAACGGACTCTACTAGATATAGAGAGATGGGAAATTAGTACAGAGATAGGATTTTTTTAATTAAAACAGATACAGTAAAACAAACACTTTCAAAGCAGAAAAATGGTTATCACACTTAAGTGTGTAGTCCTCAACATTTGAAAAATCCTTAAAATCCTTAAAATGATCAGTTAAAGTACAAACAGTAACACAATTAAAAAACAGTTCAAATAAGTGGCACCGCTTATAAAAAATGCTCAGAATAGTGTGGCTAGCAAAAATAAGCAATAAAAAGCAAAACAGAGGTACTTAATCTACTCAAAGTCTCCCTTTTCCCTCTCTCTGCTGCTGAAGAACTCTGCAGGACTACCAGTGGGGATCTGTCTGAGGTAATACAGGTGCAAAAACAGTGCAAACAAGGGGTTTAAACAGAAAGCTGAAAGGGATAGAAACAGCTCAAAATGGCCAATAAAACTACAGATTTTGAGATGAAACCACTCCTCCAGTTACAGAAAGGCTTTTCAAAGTGCACCACTCTCACTGATAAACAGGGAAGCTTTCTTCTATCTTAGTAAGGTCTGGGCAACACAGAAACTACAAAACAGCCCAGAATTCAGCAAAATCTGAAAACTGGACTCTACTGGTTATAGAGAGGTGGGGAACGAGTAGAGAGATAGGATTTTTTTTCGTTTTTTTCAAAAATTAAAACAGATACAGCAAAACAAACAGTTTTAAATCAGAAAAATGGCTATCAAATTGAGTGAGTAGCCCTCAACAGTTCAACAGTTGAAAAACGCTTAAATGATCAGTTAATGTGCAAACAGTATCAAAATGCAAAAAGCAGTTCAAATAAGTTAACAGATACAGTTAAACAAATACTTTTAAAGAAGGAAAATAGCTATCCAATTGAGTGTGTAGCCCTCAACAGTTCAACAGCTGAAAAACACTTAAAAATGATCAGTTAAAGTGCAAACAGTATCAGAATTCAAAAACAGTTCAAATAAGTTGCAAATTTAATCAAAAATGCTTGGAATAGTGCGGTTAGTGAAAATAAGCAATAAAAAGCAAGTTAAAGGTACCTAATCCACTCAAAGTCTCTCTTTCTCTATCTGCTGCTGTAGGACTCTGCAGGACACTCAGGCAGGATCTTTCTGAGGTAATACAAGTGCAAAAACTGCACATACACTGGTTTTTAAACAGAATAATGAAAGGGATTGAAATAGTCCAAAATGGCCAATAAAACTGCAGATTCTGAGCTAAAACCAATCCTCCAGTGACAGATAGATTACTCAAAGCTCACCACTCTCACTGATGAACAGAGACGTTTCTTTATCTCTTATTAAGGTTTGGGCAAAACAGAAACTACAAAACAGCCCAGATTTCAGCAAAATCTGTAACCAGTCTCTACTGGTTATAGAGAGGTGGAAAATGAGTAGAGAGATAGGATTTTTTTGTTTGTTTTGTTTTTCAAAAATTAAAACAGATACAGTAAAACAAACACTATTTAAGCAGAAAATGGCTATCAGACTTAAATGTGTAGCCCTCAACAGTTTTACAGTTGAAAAAACACTTAAAACAATCAGTTTAAGTGCAAACAGTATCAGAATTAAAAATAAACAGTTCAAATACGTTGCAAAGTTAATAAAAATGCTCAGAAGAGTGTGGCAAGTGAAAATAAGCAATAAAAAGCAAACCAGAGGTACATAATCCACTCAAAGTTTTCCCTTTCTCTCTCTGCAGCTGTACAACTCTGTAGGACACACAGGCAGGATCCTGCTGAGGTAAAACACATGCAAAAACTGTGCAAACACAAGTTTTTCAACAGAAAGCTGAATGAGGTAGAAATTAGACAAAAGCCTATAAAACTGCAGATTCCTTGATGAAACCACTCCTCCAGTGACAGATAGAATGCTCAAAGCTCACCAATCTCACTGATGAACAGAGAAGCTTCCTTTTCTATTAGTAAGGTCTGGGCAAAACAGAAACTACAAAACAGCCCAGAATTCAGCAACATTTAAAAACTGGAAAACAAGTAGAGAGATAAGATTTTTTTGTTTTTTGTCAAAAATTAAAACAGATACAGCAAAACAAACAGTTTTAAATCAGAAAAATGGCTATCAAATTGAATGAGTAGCCCTCAGCAGTTCAACAGTTGAAAAACACCTAAATGATCAGTTAATGTGTAAACAGTATCAAAATTCAAAAAGCAATTCAAATAAGTTGTAAACTTAATAAAAATGGTTATAATACTGTGGCTAGTGAAAATAAGCAATAAAAAGTAAAACAAAGGTACTTAATCCACTCAAAGTCTCTCTTTTCTGTCTCTACTGCTATAGAACTCTGCAAGACACCTAGGCAGGATCTTGCTCAGATAAAACAAGCACAAAAAACGTGCAAACATGGGTTTTTAAACAGAAAGATGAAAGGGATAGTAATAGCCTAAAATGGCCAATAAAACTACAGATTCTGAGCTGAAACCACTCCTGCAGTGACAGATAGACTGCTCAAACCTCACCACTCTCAATGATGAACAGAGAAGCTTCCTTTTATCTTAGTAAGGTCTGGACAAAACAGAAACTACAAAATATCCCAGAATCCAGCAAAATTTGAAAAATGGACTCTACTGGTTATAGAGAGGTGGGAATCAAGTAGGGAGATAGGATATTTTTGTTGATTTTTTGGGGTTTTTTTTTCAAAAATTAAAATGGATACAATAAAGCAAACACTTTGGCTATTGCACTTGAATGTGTAGCCCACAACATTTCAACAGTTGAAAAACACTTAAAAAGATCAGTTAAAGTGCAAATAGTATCAGAATTCAACAAACAGTTCAAAAAAGTTGCAAAGTTAATAAAAAACCTCAGAATAATGTGGCTAGTGAAAATAAGCAATAAAAATGAAAAAAACAGAGGTACTTAATCTACTCAAAGTCTCCCCTTTCACTCACTGCTCCTGTAGACCTCTGCTGGACACCCAGGCAATATTTTCCTGAGGTAATACAAGTGCACAAAAGAGAAAGATGAAAGGGATAGAAATAGCCCAAAATGGCCAATAAAACTACAGATTCTGAGCTGAAATCACTCCTGCAGTGACAGATAGGCTTCTCCAAGTCACCGCTCTCACTGATGAACAGAGAATGTTCCTTCTATTTTAGTAAGATCTGGGCAAAACAGAAACTTCAAAACAACCCAGAATTCAGCAAAATCTGAAAACTGGGCACTACTGGTTATAGCGAGATGAGAAACGAGTAGAGAAATAGGATTTTTTTTTGGGGGGGGGTCTTAAAATGTATACAGATACTGTAAAACAAACACTTTTAAAGCAGACAAAATGGCTATTGCACTGGAGTGTGTACCCCTCAGCAGTTGAAAAACACTTAAAAATGATCAGTTAAAGTGCAAACAGTATCAGAATTAAAAAACAGTTCAAATAAGTGGCAATGTTGTTGAAAAATGCTCAGAATAATGTGGCTAGCGAAAATAAGCAATAAAAAGCAAAGCAGAGGTACTTAATCCACTCAAAGTCTCCCTTTTTTCTCTCTCTCTGCTGTAGAACTCTCCAGGACTCCCAGTGAGGATCTTTCTAAGGCAATACAAGTGCAAACAAGGGTTTTTAAACATAAAGCTGAAAGGGGTAGAAACAGCACAAAATGGCCAATAAAAACTACATATTCTAATCTTAAACCACTCCTCCAGTGACAGAGAGGCTTCTCAAAGTGCACCACTCTCAGTGATAAACAGGGAAGCTTTCTTCTATCTTAGTAAGGTCTGGGCAACACAGAAAATGCAAAACAGCCCAGAATTTAAAAGAAATCTGAAAAACAGATTCTACTGGTTATAGAGAGGTGGGAAACAAGTAGAGAGCTAGGATTTTTTTTGTCTGTTTTGTTTTCAAAAATTAAAAGAGATACAGTAAAACAAATACTTTTAAAGCAGGAAAATTGCTATCAAATTGAGTGTATAGCCCCCAACAGTTCAACAACTGAAAAACACTTAAAAATTATCAAAGTGCAAACAGTATCAGAATTCAAAAACAGTTCAAATAAGTTGCAAAGTTAATCACAAATGCTCGGAATAGTGCTGCTAGTGAAAATAAGCAATAAAAAGCAAATTAAAGGTAGTTAAGCCACTCAACGTCTACCTTTTCTCTCCCTACTGCTGTAGAACTCTGCAGGACACTCAGGCAGGATAATTCTGAGGTAATACAAGTGCAAAAACTGTGCAAACATGGGTTTTTAAACAGAATGATGAAAGGGACTGAAATAGCCCAAACTGGCCAATAAAACTACAGTTTCTGAGCTGAAACCAATCCTCCAGAGACAGATAGGCTGCTCAAAACTCACCACTCTCACAGATGAACAGAAAAGCTTCCTTCTCTCTTAGTAAGGTTTGGGCAAAGCAGAAACTTAAAAACAGCCCAAAATTCAGCAAAATCTACACACTACTGCTTATACACAAGTAGGAAACAAGTAGAGAGACAGAATTTTTTTTTCAAAAATTAAAACAGATACAGTAAAACAAGCACTTTTAAAGGAGAAAAATGGTTATCACACTTGCGTGTGTAGCCATCAACAGTTCAACAGTTGAAAAACACTTAAAAACAATCAGTTAAAGTGCAAACAATGTCAGAATTAAAAAAAAACTGTTCAAATAAGTTGCACAGTTAATACAAAATACTTGGAAGAGTGCAGCTAGTGAAAATAAGCAATAAAAAGCACAGCATTGGTACTTAATCCACTCAAAGTCTCCCTTTTCTCTCCCTGCTGCTGTTGAACTCTGCAGGACACCCATTCAGGATCTTGCTGAGGTAATACAAGTGCAAAAACAGCACAAACATGGGTTTTTAAACAGGAAGACTAGAAATATAGATATACCTGAAATTGGCCAATAAAACTACAGATTGTGAGCTGAAACCACTCCTCCCATGATAGATAGGCTGCTCAAAGCTCACTACTCTCACTGATGAACAGGGAAGCTTCCTTCTATCTTACTAAGGTCTGGGCAAAACAGAAACTAGAAAACAGCCCAGAGTTCAACAAAATTTGAAAACTGGACTCTACTGGTTATAGAGAGGTGGGAAATGAGTAGAGAGATAGGATTTTTTTTTTGTTTTTTTGTTTTGTTTTTTTTTTTTCAAAAATTAAAACAGATACAGTAAAACAAAAACTTTTAAAGCAGAAAATGGTTATCACACTTAAATGTGTAGCCCTCAACAGTTCAGCAGTTGAAAAATGCTTAAAAACAATAATTTAAAGTGCAAACAATGTCAGAATTCAAAACACAGTTCAAACAAGTTTCAAATTTAATAAAACCTGCTGGGAATAGTGCGGCTAGTGAAAATAAGAAATAAAAAGCACAACAGAGGTACCTAATCCACTCAAAGTCTCCCTTTTCTCTCCCTGCTGCTGTAGAACTCTGCAGGACACCCAACAGGATCTTGCTGAGGTAATACAAGTGCAAAAACAGCACAAACATGGATTTTTAAACAGAAAGTCTACAGGGATAGATATAGCTGAAAATGGACAATGAAACTACAGATTCTGAGCTGAAACCACTCCTCCTATGACAGATAGGCTGCTCAAAGCTCACTACTCTACCTGATGAACAGGGAAGCTTCCTTCTATCTTAGTACAGTCTGGACATAACAGAGCCTACAAAACAGCCCAGAATTCAGCAAAATCTAAAAATTGGACTCTACTAGTTATAAAGAGGTGGGAAACAAGTAAAAAGATATATATTTTTTGTTTTGTTTTGTTTTTTTTGTTTTTTTCAAAAATTAAAACAAATACAGTAAAACATACACTTTAAAGCAGAAAAATGGCTATCACACTTGAATGTGTAGCTCTCATCAGAATTCAAATAAACAGTTCAAATAAGTTGCAAAGTTAATAAAGAAAATGCTCAGAATAGTGTGGCTAGTGAAAATAAGCAATATAAAGTAAAACATAGGTAGTTAATCCACTCAAAGTTTTCCTTTTCTCTCTCTGCTGATGTAGAATTCTGCAGAACACACAGACAGGATGCTGCTGAGGGAAAACAAGCGCAAAAAGTGAGCAAACACAGGTTTGTAAACAGAAAGCTGAAAGAGGTATAAATAAACCAAAATGGCCAATATAATTACAATAAAATTACAGATACAAAGGCTAAAAGTTATTCCCTATAATGACCTAGCCTTATCTGGAGATATCCATCCCAACCCTGGCCCTTGCCTCACAACTAACAACTCCTTCCCCCACCTCCTACTTCTTCCACTGCACATTCCCCTTTCCCCCCTCCCTCTTCTTCTTCTGCTTCCTCTCTTAACACCCTTAAGTTCTTCACTATCAATGCCCAGAGCCTTAATAACAAAATACACCAAATACAAGCTTGGATTTGCCACAACCAACCTGACATCCTAGCCATCTCTGAAACCTGGCTAAAACTCCATATTGCTGACTCTGAAATCCTACCTCCTGGTTTCCAAATCCATAGAAGTGACTGTTTAATCAAAAAAGGTGGAGGTTCTGAGTTAATCTACTCTAACCTTCTTTCATTAATCCCTCTACAAATTCCAACTCCGCAATTCAAAAATTCTGAACTAACAGCTAGTCTCCTATGACTAAATAAACATAAAAATATCTGCATTATCTCCCTATATATCTCCCCAGGTGACAACATCTTTACCCTTGAAAATATTCTTTACTGGGCCTCAAATGAAATAAAATTTGAAACCTACATTCTAGGCGATGTTAATATTGATTGGAATAAAATTAACTCACCTTCCCCCTCCCTAGTTATTAACCTCTACAACTTCACCCAAGTAATCCACACAACCACTCGTCCTAACAAAAACCACCCTCCAAGATCCATCATTGACTGAATCCTAGTCTCCCATCCAAACAAAATAACTCTCTGGCACTATCCCAGACACCTTTAGTAACCATCTCCCTGCTTTCATACATCGCTCAGCTAACACCACCCAATATCAACACTATTACATCCACACTCATAATCTCAGCAATTTCAACCCCACAAATTTCTCAAACACTTTTAAACATATTAACTGGCAAATCCTAAATACTCTTCCCCTTGACAATGCTGTAGAACATTTTAACTCTATCTTCCTAAAAACTCTCAACTCCCAAGCCCCGCCAAGAAACAAATGAGTCAAGGCTAATTCTGCTCCTTGGCTATCCAAAGAAACAGAACAAATCATGCATCGCAGGGACAAATCCTGGAAGCTCTACCAGAAAATAAGATGCCTTCTGCCTTGCTTCAATACACCCACCTCCGCAACCAAGTAAAAAAAACTAATTACCTTGGACAAAACAAACTATTATAATAAACTTCAGTCCAACAATAACAAGAACCCAAAACAGTTCTGAAAATCTGTTAACTCCCTACTCCATCCAGGGTCCAGGAACTCAGAACTAAACTCTCACTTCAACACATTTTTTACAGAATCCATAGCTAATCTAACCAAATCTTTTCCAGACAATAATCCATCCAACTCTCTTTCCTCTACTCCTAACAACCCTCATAACTGTCCTTTTAATTTCCAGCTCAAACCTGTTTCAACTACTTTCATAAAAAGACTCCAATCCAAACTAAAACCATGCTCAAATGCCTCCAACAACATACACTCCTCCTTCCTCAAATCTGCTGCTGAAGGTATTGCTCTCCCTATCAGCATCCTAATTAACAGATCTTTAAGAGTCATATGTACCCAAACTTTGGCGATCTGCCTTCATTCTACCTCTTCACAAAGGAGGCAAAAACACCAATATCTCCAACTTCTGCCCAATTGCCCTACTCTCACCAGTATCAAAAATTCTAGAAAAATGTGTCCACCACCAACTTATGCCTTTCTTAACTCAAAACCTCCTCATAACACCCACCCAGCATGGCTTCCGCTCTAGCCACAGCACCATTACTGCCTTACTATCCTTCTTAGAAACAGTAAATTGAGCCCGGGATTCTGGATTACTAGTATCCACAATAATGTTAGATCTTTCTAAAGGTTTTGACACCATCTCCCACAAGCACCTTCTCTTTCATCTCACCAACCTTCATCTCTCCCCTGATACCCTAGCCTGGTTCTCCAGCTACCTATCAGACAGATCTCAAGCTGTGAGATGGAAGAACTCTACCTCCTCCTTCTTGCCAACACCCACCGGTGTTCCCCAGGGGTCCATCCTTGGACCTATGCTTTTCAACATCTTCATAAATAACCCTCACACTGTCATCCCTGACACAACAGTTATCCAAAATGCTGATGACTCTACCTTAGTCTGTGCCACCTCTAACCTACCTGAACTACTGACTAAAACCCAAATAGCTTTTCCCACTACTGAGAACTGGATGCACCACAACCATCTCTCTCTCAACTCTAATAAATCTAAAATACTTCTTTTCCCTCCCTCCAGGGCTTTCTCTTTTGACAAAAATGCTTTCAAAGTCCTAAGCCAAAGCAACACTGCTATAGAAGTGGTCCCTTCTGCAAAACTCCTTGGCATTACCATAGATGAACACCTTAAATTTGATATCCACATACAACAAAACATAAAGAAAACCCACCAAAAGCTAGGTATGCTCTATAGGAATAACCGCTTTCTCTCCAACTCCTCCAGGCATACTATAGCAACTACCTACCTCCTACCTTCTTTACTATATGGAGCCCCTCTTCTAACTAACCTGTCTTCTTCCAACACCTCTAAACTCGAAATTTGCTATAATAAGATCTCTAAATTTGCAACTAAATCCAAAACCTCTACTCACCACTGCCTTACCCTACAATCTCTGAACTGGCTGGAACTCTCTAACCACCTAGACTATCTCCAACTAACTACTGCTCACAAATTAATATTCTATCCAGATATATGTCCAGCCTTAACAAACATCCCTCCCTCATACATCCCAATCAGATCTCTGAGATCTGAGCACCAAAATGTAATCTCTATCCACAAACCCAAACATCCTGCAGGCCAACTCCTTCTCTCTTTCACTCTAGGCAAAAAATGGAACTCGCTCCCTCCTTCACTTAGGACTATACCTAACTCTGAATCCTTCAAGATCCAACTTTTCTCATACCTGTCTACTAAATGTAAATGTTCCTGCTTTCACCCTACATAAATTCAAAGACATTTCCCATTTGAGCTCTCCATACTCTTTGCTCCATGCTACCCTACAACTTTATTTTCTATTCTCCTTAAACAAACCTAAGCTAACATCCTCAGATTAAGCAAATTCTCTCTCTTGACTCCGAGTATGTAAATATTGTAAATATCAAGTAACCTCAGATGCTTATTTTTCAGACAGTTGAAACTTATTGCTCTGAATGTAAATATCTGTAAACTGTGTTATCTATTGTCTTTAATTGCATTTATAGTGTACAGTTTATGCATTTGCTGTTTCTGATTGTATGAATTTATATATGCATTTTACCTTTGCATTATGTAACCTTTTTTGTATTCATGTTGCTTATGGAGCTTTTCTCCCCAGGCCTCCACTGAAAATGGGCACATTCTGGCCCAGTGGACTTCCCCGTTAATCAAACTGAAAATAAATAAATAAATAAAGATTCTAAGCTGAAACCACTCCTCCAGTGACAGATAGGTTGCTTAAAGCTCACCACTGTCACTGATGAACATAGAAGTTTCCTTCTATCTTAGCAATGTGTGAGCAACACAGAAACTTCAAAACAACCCAGATTTCAGCAGGTACGTTTTTTTTTTTTTATCAGTTCCCTCCCCCAAAGTGACATCACCACAGCCATCATCTGATTCTAACTAAAATAATAAGATCCACCCATTCTGTGATGTCATGGCTCCCTTGTCCTTCCCCCAGCCTGAGTGCTGTTCATTTTATTCAGTAGTAGTGTAGTAACACCGATGTTTGGAAACACAGAAATTTGGTATGCATACTTGTACATTCTGCACGGCAAATGATGCTTAGGTGGTGTATCGCTTGCATACTTCTCTGTTGTATTTGCACCAGATACTGCTAGTGTGCAGTGCAGGAATAGAAAGATTAAAACATTACCCTGGTATCAGAGGTGGCACTGCAACATATTCATAGTGGCTTAACATGAGAGTAGCTCTAAGCAAGCACCATGTGAAACCTCAACAAGCACCTAGAATTATTCAGTGCAGCTTCCACACCTTAAGTCTGAAAATGAATTCACATGCTCACATGAACAGGAGTAGCTGCACATTGATGGCTAAAGGTGTATGGGCATGTTGGGTGGTTACTACACTGCAAAACTGGTATGTAATGGTGGAGATATTTAGAAGGCATGAAAAAACACACCGGTATCTTAAAGCCATAGCACCAATTGAACTGGAGGCTGGCAAATAGATTTAGTAAGGGATTTTGTCCATGCACAAATATTTCAACAGTGATTCTTTGCAGTGGCATCCATTATCTGATTCAAGGTAAGTTAACCTTGATGCCCTTTATTTAAAACAAAATCAACAAAAAATGTACTTTGTTATAAGTGACTTCTGGACACAAGAAAAAGGAAGGGGAAATATAGCAATGTGGTTTGTATGTACAAAGACAAATCCAGGGACACTGCAAAAGTTTTTTTTTTGCAAACCAACCAGTGGAGTAAAAACATATGAAGGCAACACTGTATACCAACACACTTTGCACATGTAAATCTCAGTTTTTAACAAGGTGGAAACATGAATTGATACCTTAACACTTAAATTAATAAAGATCTAAACTGGTTAATAGTATAAATGTTTTATTCTTTAGCTCCTTGGTACAAGACCTTACTGGATGTGATTGCAGTCAAGTAAGGCCATGGCTATAGTGCAGCAAAAAAATGTCCCCTCTAACAAAGGAAATGCTAGAGCAAAGATTAAATTACATGAGTCAAGCACCCTGCTGAGATCTGCCAATCAATGGAATTACCAGGTCAAATTATCCTCCGGACTTTGACAGCTAGGGAAGCTAATTGTTATGGGGGAGGGGAGAAGTAAATGGACTGGAATTCATTGTTTCACAAATTAGTGCCATTTAAACTAAATTAGAAAAAAAGGCAGCAGTAAACCGCACTTTGAGTGTGTTCTGTGGCATTTGCACTGTTTCGGTTTAAGTAGTCATCCAGCAGCAGGGAATGTTACTTACACTGTTCTATTTTACTCAGTACTTTGTACGCATGCAACATCTATGAAATGACAGGAACTTTAGGCAAATGGAGGCCTGTATGATGTAACATTTTTGAGCCAAACAATGATTTCTGGGGTACTGGATGGC
>NC_056739.1:634295205-634335205 GCF_019279795.1 Protopterus annectens | reverse complement strand
CATTCCGAATTACTCGGTTTTTACCGAGTTTTGGGGTCCAAATCAAGGGGTGCCACGATTCCCGAGTGGCACCCCTTCAGTTCCGATTTATTTTACCTTTTTTCAAACCTTTTTAAACTTTTGCTCTGTCGGAGCTGACGTCATCACGTGTGCGATGAGTTCAGAACCGTCAGGCTACCAGCCAGTCGGAATTGAGCTCAAGGAGCTCGAATCATCATTTCCGGCTGGCTGGATTTGAATTACAAGCTGGCGGGAAGAAACGTTTTCTGTGCAGGCAGAAACTTTTGTGCCACAGTATTTGCAAGCCGCCGCCGGGAACCCAGGAAAGTATATGCAAGCAGCCGAGAAACATCAGGGCAGGACAGGATGACCGAGAACAGGGGCAGAGAATACAACTGCAGACCAGCCGAGAAACATCAGGGCAGGCAAACCGACGACCGAGAACAGGAGCAGGGCAGGACAGGAGCAGAGAATTTCAATCAGGGCAGGACGACCGAGAACAGGAGCAGACAGACCAGCCGAATACTCAGGGTAAGATTGTGTGTGTTTGTGTGTGTGAAGTTAATGAAACTGGAGTACATATTCATTTTAGTGTTATTACCTACATGTGGCTATGTGTAGCACATGCTGTTAGTGAGTGTAGCTAATACTCTGAGTAACGGACAGCAAGAGGAGTGTATGTAGGGAGTGTGCTGGACAGGTTTGTTAGTGCATATCTTTCGGAGCACTGTTGATTCATTTTCCATCAGTTAATTATTCTGCCTTAGTGGTTTAAGAACAACTTGTATCAGAATGAATACAGAGATTTATATTCTGAGTAGTGTAGCAGTTGTTCTTTCAGAGTTTTTTCATTTATTTAACTTTGGAAACTAAAATAATGTAAGAATGGTTTGTTTGCTGTAGGAAAACTGTTGTGCTCTCACCCACATGTATGCACACTGCACTTTAATAGTATACCACCCTTTTTTTTTTTGAAAATGAGCATGTGACATTGTTTTTCTCTCTCTCTCTCTCTCTCTCTCTCTCTCTCTCTCTCACACACACACACACAGAAGCTCACACTACACTTTGTGGTGCATTATTTAGTCATTTGCTTGGGATGTTTCATTTGCATGCTAGTATATTAACTTATTTAATTTCTTGCTGATCAAAGAGTTCTTATTAATCTGTTGCTGCTGCTTAAATATGTCATTGTGCCAGCAGTTAAGGTGTAGATACTTTAATAAATGCTCGTCCAATACTTGACTGCACTTCACTTGTTATATTACCAGAGGACAAAACATTTAGCCATTTTTATTTGGACAGAGTTGCTAAGGAAGACATAGCTTTCAACTTTCAGTTTGCAAAATGAACTCTTATGTCGCACAATGTGGAACACTTTTAACTAGGAAGCTCACAGCATGATTAACTATTTCCTTGTATTTTTGGTGAGGTAGTATGAGATAGTTCAGTATTTACCACAGATATTTGTTAAAACAATTCTTAAAGAATGTGTGCCAAATCCTGTCAATGTGGAAGAGTGGGAAACATGATTTTTTTTTTTGCCAAAAAATGAGGAATGTTTCTCATAGAGGCTGAAAGTGTGTGTGTGTGAAAATGCCCCCTTTATAATACACATGGTGGCTAGATGTACTCAGGCTCAAACCCTGTACCCTGGGTATAGGATAAAAAGAGCCTAATGTCCCTAGCCACCACTTCTGAATTTTTTGTTCTGTTCCCCATACAGTCTGTGATTTCAGGATGTTTGTGACAATTTGCTGAAGGTTGAATTTATTGATTAATGACAGGCATTTGAATTTCAGACTTCACATTCTTCAGAAAATAAATGGTAGCAAAAAACTTTTATTCTAGCAATTTTCTAAGTGTTTAAGATCAGTATTTGAAAATTGTACCTAATTTGGGGCAAGTTTGTCTTCCTAGCTTTTGGGAAACAAGCTGCTGATTTGGCATAGTGGTATGTTCTGACTGTAGTGCACAGTCATGTGTTCAAAAGACTTGGCGGTGAAATGCATGGTGGTAACACAGCATTTTATTCTAGCAACTTTAACTAAATTATACGCAATGTTTAAAATGTGTCCCTGGTTTTTGACCTTTTTGCCCCCCAAAAAAAAAACGTAAATTGAAAATGAGTGCAAGAAGCTGTGCAAGATGCCTATGCCTTATACTACTGTCATTCTATTTTTATATGTATATTTGTTTGTGTGCGTAAGTAGACTTTTATGATGGAAATGTTCTGAATTGGGCAGTTTTGTCATTACTGTTTCATGCATTTCGTTTCATTGCCTGCCAAAAAAATCTTCAAATAAATTTAAAATATGCTCTGTCAAACAAGTATGCTGTATTATACAAGGAATATAATTTACTAAAGTCAGGAAGGTGTGTCAAAGAACACATGTATGTTTCTTGTTTTGTGTGCAAGCAAGGGGCCAGTGATTTGAAAACAACCCAAAGGTAATCTCAATCCACCACTGGCATGATGCATTTTTTATGGATATGATGTAGGTTTCAATGCTATTTTAATGAATGTGAGTTTCAAGGGCAGAGAAGTTTTAATGCCAAGTCTATTTTCATTGTGAGACAGTATTACTTTAAAAGATGTCTATTGGTGTTTGTGCATTGTGCTGTAAAGTGTAAAAATAAAATACAAATCATTGTAGAAGTAAATCAGTGTGCAAACACTAGTGTTTATGGTAAATGGGGCAAAATAGCCAGGTAATGGGACATAGGAATGGCTGCAGGGAGAACTCTGGTGCCATATTTTGGTTGACTGTTCTTCATTTTGAAGGAAAGTTGGTATCCCACAATTCCACTGGAGTGGGCGGGGTTACATAATTATGTATGCAAATTTTATGTTAAACAGCGTACAGATTTGTACCTATTTTTCATGGGCCTTGTCCAGATTTTTGATGTTCCAAGGTTGAGAGGTATGGTACCTTACCTATCTGTAGATAGGTAAGGTACTGTGGCAGTTCAAGCCAGTTAAATTATATGAGAATGTAAATTATTTGTAAATAACCACTGCACATAAAATTATTTAAAAACCCTTTAACTGCCCATCTTTGACTTCCTTACTAACACTGTACGAACCCAAAAGATGACTAAGATCTGAAAATCAATCCTTGTTGCAAGTTGAAAAAACAAAACTTTCAGCTGGCCAAATGCTTTACTCTTTCTATATTGCAAAACTTTGGAACACTCTTCCATCATCACTAAGATCCACATACAGTGTCCTCTCTTTTAAAAAGTTCCTTCACCTCCACCTCTCAACTCTATGGTACTGCTCATGTTCCAGATCTCAACCCCCCTCATAACATGACCCCATAGCTATTCAACTCCCTATTACTACTCCTTCTTCTACTCTTGTTATATACATAATCTTTCATATAGTGTTATGTTAACATCTTTAATAACTAAGATATGTATTTCTCTATGCTACTACATCTGTATTAATTGCTGATTGTTAAACCTTATTTGTTAAATTGTAACTATATTCTGTAAACATATATTTTTTATGTGGAGCTTTTTTCCCCAGGCCTCCACTGAACATGAGTTTTTTTTCAGCCCAGTGGGCTTTCCTGGTAAACAAATGCAAAATAAATAAATAAATATAGTCTTATTCTGTGACCAAATTAGTAGTATTGCTACTTAGAAAAGGTTTATAATTTGGAAGCTTTCTCCATGAGTCTGTTGCTGAAAGGATAAGAGCTATGCTTGAAAGTATACAACTAAGAAAAGGCTGCATGAAGCTATAGTAACAGAAATTAGTGGCTCACATAAGAGGCTAGGGAGGTCGTTGTTAAGAAAAAACAAAACTATTTGTTAGGTAAAGCGTGAAACTACCTAAGTTGGTTCATGTTATGCTATGAAAGAATAACTATGCAAAAATAACCATGTGACCAGCCAGAAAGCAATACACAATCCAAAGCAAATGTTTTACTGTGTTCTTTTGAAAAAAAATGATATATTGACCAAAACGATGGATTTTGATTAGTGTTTTTTTTTTTTAATTCTCATATTTGCTGGGATAGTGCTAGTCAACAGTAAAGAGAAAAGAGTCATTATGGAACAGTTTTAGTTGCACACTAGGCTATTTGTTGATGTCTATTGTCATGTAAGGTTGCTAGTTAGCTGAACCTAGCCTAGATGGAAATGTGAGATTCTGGTTCATTGAAGGAAGGGAGATGACTAAGTTGGTCAGGAACTGACAGTAACAAAACTGATCTTTGTAAAAAGTCTTTCTTATCTCAGTAATTTGTTGACAATTTTGCAAGCTTCTTTCAGAAAAAAATGTAGTACATGAGTAGGAACAAAATTTGTAAAACGCAGTGCAGACCAGTCAATCACATTTGATCTACTGACTGTTACACTTAGCAATATTTTTCAGGTTTTTCATTCTAAGTGAATGGGGTAGGGCTACTTGATCTCACAATCAGGGCTGTCATATTGCATTTTGGGACAGATTTAGCCTTCCAAAGAAAAATACTGTCATCAGGATGTATGCCCCCATGAGGGCAGACAGGAGAATAAATAAATAAATTTAAGAATGAATACTTTTTTGGTTGAATGCAGCTTTGGCAGGCGCAGAAAATCATGACTAGGTAAAAAATATGTTTTCATCATTTACCCATAGTATTTAATATTTTTTTGTTGTTGTAATCCTAGTTCCTTTGCAATTTTATTTAAATTCTTTTATTTCCTGTTAAGAATATTTTTATAATATTTTGTGTATAATCTAGTTACTTAATGACTGCCACAGTCTAGAGACATTTTCAGAGACATGAAGTAGAAAGGACCTGGAGGAACATCAGCATGATATGTTATCAAAACATGTTCTGTCAAATAAAATTGTTGGTCCATCACAAGCTAGAAACATACATGTGCTTGTTCTCATGCAGATAAGATTCTAGGTCCATCACAAGCTAGAAGCATACATGTGCTTGTTCTTATGCACATTGTGTTAAAAGTGCAGGCAGCCACTGAAAACACAGTTTAGTACACTGACAGTTCTTGATTTATGAAAGTCAGTGTGCTACTGTACCATCAGTTTGTATCCCTCATATTCAAATTCAAGTTCCTAAACTTTGGGACTCTCTACCTAATGAAGTCCACAACATATCTAATTACAGTAAATTCATAGAAAATGACTTACCTTCTTAAGAAAGGACACTTGTTCCTACTTCAGTCATCCACCAATGACACATTCACTTAGCAACACAAGTAGTGCTAACTATATTTTACGGCTATTCTCTCCTTAAATAAAATCTTCTCCTAAAACTAATTTACCCTTACAAAATGCTGCAATATATCTTTTATTATATTATAACTCCTTATCCTCTTTACAAATAAACCAATACTAAAACTCAGTTTGCATTCAGATTTTGCTATGGTAAATGTGTCATTTATTTATATAGATACATACAATATTCATGCCTCCTCTAGTAATATTCAACTTTTCACTTTCAGATTTGCCTCTTTTGAAATGTTGCACTATACTTGCATTGCTTTGCATCTAAACAGTATTTTATAACTTTGCTTTACATTCACTCACTCCTGAAAAGTATATTTGTACTCCTATTTATTTGTTATACAGCTAATTTACTTCCAGATTGTGGGTCCATAATGGATCAGCCAGTACTCGGTCAACATATATACATACCCAATTAAATAAATAAAATGAATTTATGCTGCTGGAATAATGTAGCAATGAGTTTTGTGGGTTTAGGAATGGCAGTAATGCAATATAAAATTACAACTGTCTGTACAGATGTTTAAAATGATTTTGCTGAATGCAAAGTGAAGCAACCTACATGCTTATTTAAATGATAATGTTGCAAAAATACAGTCTCAGATTGATAGTTTAATTTCTGTTTATAGAAAGGGAAACAACACATGGTACTGTTTCTTTAAATACTTGGCACATTTACAGCATTCCAAATCACCAGTATGTAGTTCATGTGGTCTAGTTTCATTTGTAGTATAATTTAATTTGAAAATTAAAGACAAAGTAATGGTACCTCTTTTCCAGTTCCATTATTTTATTTGGTTTCTTTTGAACACAGCTATTACACCAGTTACCACATGCTATCTAAATCATTTCTTGAAAAATTAATCTTCTTAAATGTGTAGACTTGAAAAAATATGGGCTGTAATGCTAGACTAAGTGACAAGCCACAGAAAAGATGTCCTTTAATTAACTGGAGATCTAGGCATGGGATATGAGAGATAGATAGATAGATAGATAGATAGATAGATAGATAGATAGATAGATAGATAGATAAATAGATGAATATGGTATTTTTCTGCATTTAAGGATTTTACATATTCTTTTCTTGTGTTGAATGGGTGAACTACGAGCCTGTAACACTTTTTATGGAGACAATGTGCTGCTTACATCACGTTATTGCTTTTGTTCACAGTTATCATTTATTTTAGCGGTTAAGTGAACTAGACCACAAAGATCCCCCTTTTCAGCCACAGCCTACTTACAGCAAACCACAAAACATTAAACTAATAAAATTACAAAGCTAATATAAACCATATGCAAACTAGAAATAAAGACATTATCACACACTGGTGTACAATAAAGAGTAAAGAAATAGAACCATATGAAAAAAGTTATCAAAATAGAAGGATAATCCATAAACAAACAATAAAGGGGCTAAGAGGATGCACAGACTGGCAGAATCAATGCTGTTTAGACAGGAAACTAGCAGTGATCTGTCACCAGCCTGTTACAGATAAATTCTAGATAAGGGCACCACTGAAAGGAAGATAATGAGGAGTGCAGTAAGAATGCACAGACAGTGGAAGGGGTGATCAAAAGACAAACAGGCAATACAAACTGAGGATGGATTATGTCACATCAGTGCAAAACCTGTAGCTCAAACAAATAGTTCAGCTATCCTTTTAGCTATGACAGGAATGTGGGAGTGTGAGAATGCACTTTAAGAGGAGGAATGGAGTTCCAAAGGTTGTTAACATGGAAGGAGAGGGCAGTACATCCTCAATGATTTGTATGATAAGTCTGGATATAGCACGGGTAAAGTGTAGGTTTCTCGATATGGGAGAAGGGAGATTGAATTTTTAAGAGTGTGCCAAAGACCACTGTTTATCAGTTTGAAAATGAGAGTACAGAAAAGCAGGGTAGACAGACACATGCACTGAACAGAAAGGTAACTACTATTCTGCATAGTGAGGTGGGCCTCACTGTGGAAGCATGTATCATAAATGACATTTTCATAAAATCAAAAGGTTTCAGCACTTACTTTACCTACATTTTATGTTCCAGTCATTCTAAATGTTAAAATTTTGATTTACAGAACATTTAGCCTCATCTTACAGTCATTCACTATGTTAATCAGTAGCTGATTTGATGGAGTGAATGACACCCATATATGAGCAACCACCAGTTGATAAAGTAATAGTTTATTGAAAACAGGAAAAATATTTGTGTACAAATTTCATGTATATAAGTGAAACAATAGAAATTATATGAACGACCTTTTATGTTAGTCCCATTAAAAAAAAATCTCATACCAGTTTTTAAATCACTCCAAAGGTGCTTTCAACCAGTTTCCTTAATTTTGGATTTATAATGGATAATGCCTAAGCTTCCCATTATTCTGGAACTGCTTTGCTGCTTTGCTGCAGCACTCTACTCAGAACCACTCATTCCGGCACAAACATCCTCTGCATCAGGAGGCCAGTTTCTCTGATTGACAAAGCTATAGCCCTTCACTTTTGTACCATTTAATAGAAAACATTCTCATTAACAGCAATTGCTGTGGGAAGCCTCTCTAGCTAATACTACATGCAGATCTGTGTCTTAAAGAAACAATACTATTTACATTTTTATAACAATCCTCAATTTACATAAGTGCTATTTATATTATTTCACTTCAGTTTTGCATGTTTTGACACAGCACTGGATGAGAACAACCACACTTTGTTGCAGTTCACCCTATAGCTTGAAACCCTCAGTTTCAGGTCCACTATGCAGCCCATGAACCCTAAACATCTATATTGTCATGGGCCAAGCCTGACCTATGCTTTATTTATTTGTTATTTATTTATTTGTGTTTTGTTAACCGGGTTAGTCCACTGGGCTGGAAGCCCATTTCCAGTGGAGACCTGAGAAGAAAAGCTTCAAAACAAATTATAAAATAACATCGCAAGTAATATGAATATGAAATGCATAAGTACAAAACATTCATGCTTTAAAGGGACAATCCCAGGAATTTTTTTTTGATTCAGCCTTTGTTTACATTTCAGGTTTGTCTTTCTGAGCATGCTCACCTTTGGCTGAGGGAGGTGGGGGAAGATTGCCTGCAGGAAGTTTCTTAGGTGTTAGCCCAATTCCATCTCAAATTGCAGTTGTACTGACAACAGCCCTCCTTGTGAGCCATTAATTAGTGTAATCTGTGCATTTTATCCATTGAAAAAAGTTGCCTTTCAGGCATTTCATGAGCTGACTGCTGCTGCTACTCTAGAAAGCACAGCAGTAATGCAATGATTTTAAAGGGGCATTATTTTGTTTCTACAATCAGCTGCTTGCTAGAGTACTTTGCATTTTAGTGCAGTGTAATTCACATATTCTAGAAATAAGAAAAGAATACAAACTCTTGAAACACACGAAAGCGATCACCAAATTAGCCAGCTCCTACAGGCAGAAGCCACAAGGAATGATCTTTCCTTAACGAATTCCAAAAGGTGTGCCTGCACCAATAAAAAGCAAACGAAACCCCAAATATTTGCTTAAAACCTTAACGCCAAATTTATTTAAAATAACAGATGCGTTTTCGCTGAAGTCATAGCGTGTGCCCAGTCTGAGACCATGTATAGGTAGTTTGGGATGGAAGCAATAATGTCAAATAAAGACGGACAGGGTTTGATGTTAATGCAAATTAAATTAACTTGCAATTTTATGACACATCTGAATAATATTGGTTAACTATGTTAGGGTTTATTTAAATGTATTGATTTTTATTTTCATTTTTATTTTTATGGTTGGTAGAAAGTGTTTATGTAGTTTTTACTTAGTTTATGTGTATTTAAATTATGTTTAATAGAGTATTTAGTTGTACACATTAAATTTATTGATTGTATGTTTTATAAATCTTACACATAATCATAAGTATAGCCCTTTAATATCTATGCTGGGCACACGCTATGACGTGTGTATAAAATTGAGTTTGGCGGGCTATTTGCAGATCTCTGATGAAGCTGTGGTTGTACTTCAGCGAAAACGCATCTGTTATTTTAAATAAATTTGGCGTTAAGGTTTTAAGCAAATATTTGGGGTTTCGTTTGCTTTTTATTGGTGCAGGCACACCTTTTGGAATTCGTTAAGGAAAGATTATTCCTTGTGGCTTCTGCCTGTAGGAGCTGGCTAATTTGGTGATCGCTTTCGTGTGTTTCAATAATTCACATATTCACAAGAGCCATGGTGCTGCAGCGGTTAGTGTTGTTGCCTCACAGCAAGAGGTTCTTTGGTATGATTCTCTGCTAGAGCACCTTCTGTGCGGAGTCTGCATGTTCTCCCCTGGTTGACTTGAACTTTAAAGACATGCAGGTAGGTGCGTGAATGTGTGGGTGTGCCTTCTTTGAAGGTTGGGTGCCGGGCTGGCAACTCGACACCGTAAAAATTCACTGCCAATTATTAGCGGACCAGAGTTCCACTGTGGCGACCCCTAACCGGGAAAAGCCAAAAGACCTTACTTTTACTAAGTCACATATTGAGGCAGTGTTTTCGGAGAAGCTTATTAGCATACTGCAGGTTAGATTTCACAAACTTCAGTGTGAGATTGTTATTATAAGAAGTGATAAAAGCTTGCAGTTTGTTCTTTTGTATTTTCCTTTCCCCACTGTCAAAGGAAAAAACTTCAAAGACCAATTCACGTAAGGTTCAAGTATGGCACCCTTTATTACTTGCAGCAAGGAGACAAAACATGAGATACAGGATTTGTCTAAATTACTAGTAAGCAGTATGCTACTTTTATACAGTTCTATGAAATGTTACTTTTCTATGGTTGACGTAGTTAGACACAGCTTTCTGTGTTACTCTACAGAAAATGTTACTTAGATTTCCTGCTGACATGTTCAGATTTAAAACTCACTATGTGTTACATAGAAAATGTTACTTGGATTTCCTGCTGACATGACTGGATTATAAAAAACATTTGAGAAAAACAACCTGGCCTTGGGGCTTATTTTTAGCTCACTACAAACTTTCTATTTTTCAATTGTGCAGTTCTAATATATATGTGTTACATTTCAAGGTACATTTCTAGCTTAGGTACAAGTAATGCTGACTACGGTTTATACTTTAAGCAGCCTTTGTTTTCATTATCAATAGCTTCAGTAGCTGTGTAAGTACGTGTCTCACGGCATAAACAGAAAATCAATAACTCTTTGTTAAGTCTCATGACACTAGTAGAAATGAAACACTTATTATTATTTTCATGACATTAGCAGAAATCAAATGCTTTCCTGTTAATTTCCAGAGCATAAGCAGATCATAGCTGTGCATATTTTCATGACATAAAAGGACTGGAATGTCTCTAGTAGCTTGTGCAGATTCATGCAGTGTGAACAGAATAAATGTATTAAACCTCAAATACACTAAGCATGCATATTATTAATACATATTTTTCTAACATTTCCCCCTTTTAATACTTTTATTCTACTTTCAAATAAGCATAAACAGTTTTTCTTCCCCTAACCTCTTCCTACTCAGGATTTGCAGTTAAGAGAGTCATTCAGTTTAAACTTATAAAAGCATTTTTAATTTTTCAACAATTCTTCAAGTTCAGCACCTTGGTATAAGGTTTCTGAAACTGACATGTCTATAAAGTGTTTAATCAGTCTTTTCATGCAGGGGATGCAGCAGCAAACACATACCACCAGTAGGATCATTCCTACACAGATGGCAATCAGGATGTTCATCAGGATACTGCCCCACCCCCCAAACAACTGCCCCACCCCCCAAACAATCTCTGGAAAAAGTCCGTCAATGGATTTGGTCCTGGCTTGGTCATAGCTGACACTTGCTGAATTACCTCAAGGTGATTGTCTATCTCGTGCTTGTGGTCAGGAATATACGAACAGAACTCCTCCTGGATTAAAGCGCAAGTACCTCCTCTTGCCGCTAGGGTGAAGTCGAGAACCATGCGGATTTCAAGCACTACAGTTCTCATGGCAATCAGTTCATCAGTCACCAATTCTAGAGCAGAAAAGGTTGCATTGCTCATTATTTTGAGAAGTTTAGACAGTTTTCTCAGTTTCCAGATTGATTTTGTTGCTCCATATGCTGGCAATACACCTGCCCACAAGATGATGGTATCACCCAAGTCCATATGCGACAGTCCATTTTTCCCTAGGCTCACAGCATGATGGTTTTTCCAGCCCGCATTGATCTGCCCCACTGGATTGACAGGCTTCTTGAGTTCTCGTCGAACATCTCGAATTTTCCCCTGAGGCAAAACTGCTGTGTGTCGTATGGCCGGAACCAGGTGCCCCAAATAACAACTGCCAGACCAATTCTCAGGTAACCACTTGTATGCTTTCCTACCACATACAAAATAACAGTCTTCTACTTTGGTAGTAACTTTACAATGTCCTGGTTCTGGATGAAACATTTTTTTGTCAACTATAATCAGTTGTTTATAGAGGTCAGCATTATGTCTTACTTCATCAGTTGTCCTATGCATCAGTTCAAAAAATGAATCATAGCTTGTGTTGCAATAGGAACCTGTGTTATCAGTTTTATTGTAGCATCTATAGGTAACAGTCACATTGCAATTGCTCCAACCCACCTGAACTGTATCATTTTTGTAAAAACACACAGTCCCCTTCTGTCGAACAGACAAGTGCAATGCTACCTTATCTTGTGATGTAACATCTGATGTATCATAGACTAAATTTTCCCAGGTCTTGTTGGCTCCTAGGGGGACTGAAGTTAACAATAACTCCCCCCCCCCATATGCTGTTGGAAAAGCTGTGCAAATCCAGCAATTTGAAACATTGAAGGTTTCAGCATACACATATTTGATTGCCTGGTAAGTGTTGAAGTTTGGGTGCCACTCTACATGCAACACTCCACGTTTATTCAGTTCAGTTTGTGTGGCTGGGAAAAGGAATGGCCACAACAAAAAGATTATTGGCCCTAGTACAGTTAACAGGATGATTATGCAATACTTATGAGGAAATGGTTGTTCTGCATTCCTGTTTTCTCCAACTCTTCTGAGTAGTTTTATTTGGATTTTTCTGGATTCTATCACTTTTGCTTTTGACATGTGATCTTACTCTCTGCCCTAATAGGACCTTCAGCACCGATGGTTTCTTCACTGGGGTTGAGATGGATCAGTCCTATTGATCTGACCCACCCTTTGTAGCCAGACTTTGTGCTGAGGGCCCGATGGAGAGGTAGGATTTTTGTCCAGTTCAAAGTTCTTAACTAGTTTGCAGTGCATCAGGTGGAGCCACGAGGCTCGCTCTGTGATTTTGACTGCAGTGGGTGTCGAAAGAAGCACCTGGTATGGACCTTTCCACCTTGATGATGTCCAGTTTTTCTTCTTAATGTTTTTCACCCAAACCCAGTCCCCTGGGATCACTGTCACTTCCGATGTTTCGGTTTGTTCTTTATCTGAAACAGAATTTGACTGCAACAGATGTTTAGAATTCAACACATTTCTCATATATTCAGCTAGTGTATAGTCAGCTTCCTGGTCTGTGGGCATGAGAAGTTTCCACTGGGGTGTATAATAAGCCCCTCCAAACAGTTTTTCAAAAGGAGTCAATCCTTTTGCAGTCGGAATAGTTCTCATGCTCAACTGTATTACTTTTCCTTCTCTCACACTGCCTTGTCTCCATCTAGCTTATATCACTGCTCCCATCACTACAATTTTTCCCCTTGACTCTCTTCAGCTTGTGACTTCCTCTTTCTTATGATTTTACCTCCTATTACCGCTACTTACTTTGCTTATGTTTTACCTCCTATCACCTCTACTTACTTTGCACTACCTAATGCCTTGCACAGGTAGTATTTTTAGTTCTTTTTTTCTTCATGAAAGGTCAAGTCCAAGTCCAGATGCTATAAAAAAAAAAATTCAATTCTGTATTTAAATACTGCTGTTGTTGCTGTGTGTTTTTGATTCACTAATTGCTGTTCTGTTGTTTTTGTATGCTAATTAGTTGCAAACTCCTGCTTAGTAGTTTAGTTATCCTCTTGTATATATATATTTTTTCTTAGTGTGTTACAGTAGACTGTTACAGTGGAGCTTTTCTCCTCGGGCCTCTACTGAAAGTGGACATGTATCCAGTTAGACTAGCCCGGTCAACAAATATAAAATAAATAAAAGTAAAATAAATAAACTGTGCCAGGGGCAAACAATACACCCAGTTCTTTCCTGTCTCAGCTATTAATTTTCTTAATTTATTCTTTAATATTCCATTATGCCTCTCAACTAGCCCTGCAGATTGCGGATGGTATGCACAATGATTTTATAAAGAAATACCAAAATGCTTACTTAACTTCTGTATGGTTTGGTTTACAAAGTGTGTACCATTGTCACTGTAGATCCTTTCCAGAATGCCGAATCTAGGGATGATTTCTTTGACAAGTACTTTTGCCACTGTGACTGCATCTGGATTTTTGGTTGGAAAGGCTTCCACCCATCTGGAAAACATATCTACAATAACAAGACAATACTTCTTATTTTCACATTTGTTCAATTCTATGAAATCCATTCAGATAGTGTGAAATGGATATGGTGGTGTAGGAAAACTTCCTTGCTTGGGCTTTAACGCCCTTTGTGCATGATGTTTGTTACAAATTTGGCACATCAAACAAAATTTTTAGAGTAGTTTGTAAATCCGTACGTTGTGAACACCTGGTACACCAGCTGTACCATCCCCCCTGTTGAGACATGGCACTGCCCATGGCTCAACAAACCTGCATATCTAAACAAATTAGATGGTAGTATCGGTTTCCCTTCTTTAGAGCTGTACAGCCCCTTTTCGAGAATTGCTCCTCGTTTTACCCATCTTCGTTTTTCAGCTTGCATAGTGAGTGTCTGCATTGTCTTTAACATTTCTAAGTCTAACATCTCAGAGGGTTGTAGTTCCTCATTTAAAAGAAATACATTAGAAGCTGCTTGTTTTGCAGCTGTATCAGCTCTTGCATTACCTTTTGAAATCCTATTTTGTTGCTTGGTGTGAGCTGTGCATTTACAAATAGTTACTTTCTGAGGTAACTGAATAGATTCTAAAAGATCTAAAATAAACTGTGCATGATTGATAGGTTTGCCAGTAGATGTTATTATTCCTCGGTTTTTCCACTGTTGCGCAAAAACATGTACAGTAGAAAAAGCGTACTGGCTGTCAGTAAAAATGTTTACACTTTTACCCTTTGCTAAGGTACATGCCCGTGTCAAGGCAATCAATTTTGCTGCCTGTGCAGATAAGTTGTGTGGTAAAGGTTTTGCTTCTACAATCTCAGTATCAGAAACTACTGCATATTCTACTAGGTTCTGTCCTGCAGGACCCCTTTTGCACGAACCATCCACGTAGTATGTCACCTCGGCATCATTTAAGGGGACATTCATGAGATCTTTTCTAGGTAGTGTCTTTTGCTCAATTACCTGCAGGCAGCGGTGTGGTGTGCCATTTGCAGGGGTTGGGAGCAAGGTAGAAGGGTTCAAAGTTGTGCATCGTTCAATTGTCATGTGAGGTTGGCTTAACAATATAGTCATACAGGAAAGATGCCTAGCAGGGGAAATATATGCTACCTTCTCTTGCAGTAAAATAGTCGTGACTGCATGAGACACTCTCAAAGTGAGAGGGTGGAATGAAACTACTGAGGCCGAAGCCTGTACTGCCATTGCAGCTGCAACTACTGCTTGTACACAGTGAGGTAAGGACCGTGCCACTGGGTCTAGCTGTGATGAATAGTAAGCAATGGGGCGTTGCTTATCCCCATGCTGTTGTGTTAACACTGATGTCATATAACCTTGCTTACAGTTTACAGTTTGGAAAAAACGTTTATAGTAGTTTGGTAATCCTAGAACTAATGAGGATGCTATTAACTGTTTCAGTTTGCAGAAAGCAGATTCTGCCTCTGGTGTTCATTGTAACAAATCCTGTGCTGCCATAGGCTTTTTATATATCAGGTCAGTCAGAGGTGCAGATTCCAAGGCATAGTTTGGAATCCAACTATGGCAAAAATTAGTTCTACCCAGGAATGACATCATTTTCTTCTTGGTAGTGGGTTTTGGTGCTTGCAAAATTGCTACTTTTCTGTCCTCATCTAATGTTCTACCTTCCTTGGATATTACATATCCTAAGTATTTGACTTCTTTTTTCCAAAGCTGCAGTTTATTTTTGTTTACCTTATGTCCTTCAGTGGCTAAAAATCGTAATAGCACTATGGTATCTTCTTTACAATCTTGCTGGGTGGGGGCCGCCAGCAAGATGTCATCAACATAAAGTAAAATCTGACTGCCTCTTGGTGGGGTAAATCCTGCCAAGTTGCTTGCCATTTCTTGTGAGAATATTGTTGGACTTTCACATTATCCCTGTGGTAGTCGCGTATATGTATACCTTTTTCCACTGAAATGTGAATGCAAACCAATACTGGCTGTCAGGGTGTATAGGTATTGAAAAGAATGCATTGCTGATATCTACCACAGAAAAATACTTCTGTTGAGGTTTTAAATCATTCATCAGGGTGTGTGGGTCTGGCACCGTAGGTGCCCTTGGTATTACTGTGTCATTTACAGCTTGTAAATCTTGGACCATACGCCATTCTCCATTTGCTTTTTTAACAGGAAATAAGGGTGTGTTACATGGTGAATCAGGAGATTCCACCAGCACCCCTTCCTTAAGTAAAGCTGCTATGATAGGTTTGGTTCCTGCCTCTGCATCTTTTCTTAAGGGATACTGTCTTTTTTGTGGTTTGAATGCTGACTTTGGCATGATAGTAACTGGTCCCGCTGTACGAATAAGTCCTACATTTGACTTTCCTGTTGACCAGAGAGGTTCTGGTATATTCTGTAAGGTATTTTTTTTCTCCATTAATAGGAGTGCTAATCAGCTGTCCTTGCTAGACTGCAAGTGTACGGCTGGGTGGGTCTGAGTTATTCAATTCAACTTCTGTACTTGTATTCCCTGTTCTGACAGTTTTAATTCTGTCTGTTACTCCCATTTCGTGACTTTTTCTCTTAGGTCTGCCCATTTTATGTTTTTGTTCTTGGTTAAACTAACATGTGGTAGTCAATTAGATTTATAGAGTTCAAAGAATTTTTGGGGCAATGAACAGCTGGCTACACTGTTCCCTTCTGTGTCCCAGTACAGATTACGTAATATTAATTTGTTTGCATGATTTTTAAACAATTTTTGCTTATATTTCTTATTAGGTCCTGGTGTGTTACAATAATACAGGGTACAGTGCAACAGGTGTTGCTTATCAATGTCAAGGGAGAGTAACTTGCTGATGGCTACATTCATTAATTCTTCAGTCACAGTCCCTGGACCAGTCGTAACCAAGTCCTGGCTGTACCAATAAAACATTTCTCCCTCCGATTGCACTGCAAAGATATTAATTTGTCGCTGTGCTTCCATACCCTGCATGGTTGGGACTACTGCTATACCAAATAGCTGCATAAGGTCTCTGCCCAAGATGTTTACTGGGCATTTTGCAGAAACAACAATTTTGCTTTTCTGAGTCAATCCTGAAACAGGATCAGTTATTGCAGTGTTACGGGAGAGGGGCTCCCGATGCAGCTGTTCATTAGCTGCTTTTACCAGTATGTAATTAGGTGACTGTGTGTTTTCTGGTAGCTTGGAGGAATGTATCAGGGTTCGTGATGCCCCTGAGTCACACAAGAATTTGACTTCCCTCCCTTCTACCAAGAGTGTAACTTCTGGTTTTGTGTCTGCTAAATAGAGCTCCAGGCTCAATAAATCTAGGTCTAATATTTCATTTTTTTCACTGTCACTAACTTCTTGCATTTCCTCTATTTCTTCTGTCAAATTCTCTACCCCCTCTATCACATTCTCATTTGTCCTTTCTCCGCTATCCCCTTCTAGTTATTCCTGACTACCATATAGTCAGTCCTCACCCTCCTTGTCTTCTGTGGTTGCCTTCTTGTTTTTCCTGAAATTCCTTGCCAAGTGTTCCTTTTTACCACATTTGAAACATTCACCCCTTTTCTTTCACCCTTTAAAGTCCTCTGATCGCTGATCAGATTGTTTGTTTCCCTGTGCATTTTTCTTGCCCTTTTTCCCAGACTGTACTACATAAACTCCTGCTCCATCTTCTACAGAAAATACTTGAGCTTTCTTTTTCTTTTTGCTATTAAAATGCCTTTCAGCATGCCTAGCATATTCAAGTAATGACTGTAACCTGCTTGTATGATGGTCTACCATGTGTTTTGTAATAAAACTGCTTATCGGTGCAATACTGCCTTTTAAGAATGCATTTTTAACTGCTGTTCATATGGGGAATCTTGTGTTTAATCTTCAGGAACCTGCATTCCACAGTGGTTATTAAAACATTCTAATAATCAGGCATAATACCGGTCAATAGTTTCACCTTCTTCTTGGATGCATTGATTAATGTGAGTCCAGTCTGCCTTAGGCTTCCATTTTTCAGAGATGCAGTCTGTAAAACCTTTTACTCTGTTGTCTAATTGTGCACTGCTATGTGGGAGGGGTCTGTGTGCAGTGTCATGGGGATTCCAGTTGCCACTAATCATGTGCCAATCTGGTCCCACAATTTGTCTAACTACTTTTTCTACCTCTTCTCCGTTTAAGTTATAACTCAGCCTCATTCCTTGTAAATCTTCTGAGAATTTTCTAAAATTAACTTTTGGATGGGGAATTCCCTCAGTGGCTTTCCGGATATTTTCTGGATATTTTCCGGAGTCCAAGGTCTATACACTAAAATAGTTGGGTCCTGACCGTCTTGTCCTGCCTGAGGATTAGGTACTTTTATAAGTGGGCATATTTCTTCTTCACTCATAGACCATGAATTCTTAACCATTTGATATAACTCAATGCCTTCATTTGAGTTACCTGCCCGTGTTTGAGACCTGGTCCCGATGGGATCTCTAATAAATGGTTTTACTTTTACAATGTCTCTATTTTCAGTGACAACAGGATATCATGGGAGTGGACTAACCTGTTCACTTGCTTCATATTCTGGTAAGGGAGGTGGAGGGGCCGATGCTATTACTAAGTTATTGTCCTCCTTGTCTAAAAACATTGTTTTTGAATTGTTCTTTTGTTCCCTACGGTTTACTTCCTCAATCCACCTGTGTGCCTGATGAATTCCTAATTTGCGTTGTTGCTTTTTTACCCGACATTTGGAATTGGTTTTGAGCTGTTTGACAAGTTTGTTAAGCGAGGATTTTTCAAATTTTCCATCAAATTCATATTTATTAACCCATTATGAATAATATTTAATATTGTCGGCACGCTGCGACTGCATGTATTTTGCATCTTCTGTTAACGGCGGATTTTGGGGTCTTTTTGTGCAATTATTACCCATTTTGTTCTACCCTTTTGATCGTTACGTAACTTCTCTTATTTTTAACGTGGTACCACGGATTTTGTTATAGTCTCTTCAGAATGACTGCCTACCTATTCTGTTTGTCCTGATCTATGACAAGGCAGTAATCTTTTCTGTCCCTGACTTGTAAAATACAGTCCTGACAAAAACAATACAAATCTAGTTCCTGATCTAAAACAGAAAACAGAAAAAAGCAGATTCACCTTACCTGAGCCTACGTGATTGATCACCTGATTCGTGGAGACCCGTCCTTCAGTCACAGATCAGAAAGTGGCTGGCCTCTTTTGTATGACAATTCAGTCGGAGGGCTTTTTAAATAAGAAGAACCGATTTGGTTTCTTCCCCGTACGGTTTCAACCACCTGGCCCGTCTGATCCGAGGTTAAGTGATGGTTCTGGTCCGAAGGACCAGTCTGTCAAAGGAAAAAACTTCAAAGACCAATTCACGTAATGTTCAAGTATGGCACCCTTTATTACTTGCAGCAAGGAGACAAAACATGCAGATACAGGATTTGTCTAAATTACTAGTAAGCAGTATGCTACTTTTATACAGTTCTATGAAATGATACTTTTCTATGGTTGACGTAGTTAGACACAGCTTTCTGTATTACTCTACAGAAAATGTTACTTAGATTTCCTGCTGACATGTTCAGATTTAAAACTCACTATGTGTTACATAGAAAATGTTACTTGGATTTCCTGCTGACATGACTGGATTATAAAAAACATTTGAGAAAAACAACCTGGCCTTGGGGCTTATTTTTAGCCCACTACAAACTTTCTATTCTTCAATTGTGCAGTTCTAATATATATGTGTTACATTTCAAGTTACATTTCTAGCTTAGGTACAAGTAATGCTGACTACGGTTTAAGCAGCCTTTGTTTTCATTATCAATAGCTTCAGCAGCTGTGTACTTTCTCACAGCATAAGCAGAAAATCAATAACTCTTTGTTAAGTCTCATGACACTAGTAGAAATGAAACACTTATAATTATTTTCATGACATTAGCAGAAATCAAATGCTTTCCTGTTAATTTCCAAAGCATAAGCATATCATAGCTGCACATATTTTCATGACATAACAGGATTGGAATGTCTCTAGTAGCTTGTACAGATTCATGCAGTGTGAACAGAATAAATGTATTAAACCTCAAGTGCACTAAGCATGCATATTACTAATACATATTTTTCTAACACCCACCCATAGGCTATTAGCTGAATAACTGGTTTAGACTCAGCCAGAGATGCTATCTAGTCACACTCAGATCTGCAGCCTTTGCAGCAGTGAAATTACATCTTTAGTATCCGGTTGTTTTTTGTAAAACTTGGTAGAATGATTATCCCAGCATAGGCAATTGTATTTTCATTTTTTTTTTACTTAAAAAATGTTTATTGATTTCCAAATGTAACATTAGTTATAAATATAATTATCTAAATAGGTAAAATATTATAACAAACTATATACAGTATTTGCAAGTGACCTGAATAAATGTAAGAAAAAACAATCTGAGAAAATATTTAAATTACACATTAGGAATCTATGTCCATTTTTAATGTTTCAATAAAAGATAACATTTTCTCCCAAGGATTATTGATCCATGTTTTAGGGGAGATTCCCGGCTCCTTGACTTTTATTTCCAGTAGTCCCATTTCTTTCATTAGTCTCAAGAATTCTTCAAAGGGTGGTTCAGAGGATGAGTTCCATTTTCTTGTGATACACTTCCTAGCCACTGCAAGTATAGTCCAAAGAAGATATAGATCTTTCCTATTCATTTCTGACTTATCATTGACATTCAAAAAAAAAAATAATAAAGTCTTAGTTAGTATAAAGGAGTCTGTAAAAATAGCTTGAAGAAAATATACTGATTTCTTCCAAATATTTTTTAATGTTTATACAATCATATAAAACATGAAACCAGCCTGCTTCACATTTTAATGAACATCTCCAACAAATAACATCATTGGATGAATTTATATTGGCTAATTTGTTGGGTATGAGAAATGCTCTGTGTAGAAATTTCCAAGTGATATTTTCCATATTTGCAGTTTGAAAGTTAATTTAATGGAGTACATTATATTAATTTTACTTTCACTTGAAAGATTTATGGAATGTCCTATTGTACTGAATTTCCAATAATTTTGATTGGGTTTAACTTTATAGTTCATTAAGATTTTGTATATTTTTTTATTTTTCTTTTGTCCAATTGTATTTATTACACATGACGTCATGCATATAATTTATGAGTTTAGGCTTGGTACTAAAAATGAATTGTTAATTATTCTACATAAATCTTGTACATATGTTAATATACTTTGGAGAACCAGCCAATCTGTACTTGAGATATATATATATATATATATATATATATATATATATATATATATATATGTGTGTATATATTATTTGTTGACTATTTAATACTGTTTGATTCCTTATACAATGTTGCCAACATGTACAATGTTTTACTTCCCAATTAGTAAGTTGTTTTGCGAATCTTGTTAAAGAATTTTTTTGTGGAACTGAAGGGCATTAGTAACTCTATCCATATTTTTATATCTGTATTTGTGTTAATAAATCTTCTGAATAAATTATAGATGTAATTTATGTAGTTTAGATTCATAGGTTTTCTTATATTGTATTGAAAGTTGACACACAATATATGCCAAAGTTTATTATTTTGATCATTTAGCATAAGATTTTTTTGTTACTTTATTTTCATTTAAGAAAATAATAGTATGTAGAGTTTTCCAGGGGGAGGACAAATTTGGATCTATCCAATTTATAATTGTTCTAAGGATAGAATATTTAATATATGTCTCTATATCTGGAAAGTTAATTCCTCCTAATTCCCAAGGGCTAATGTGATGTGAGAAAGTTATCCTATTTCTTTTTGGAAACCAAAGAAAATTTAAGAGGATTTTATTTATCTCTTTTAAAAACTTTTTATTTGGTATTATGGAAATAGCTTGTGCTATGTAATTTACTTTTGGAAGAAGTATCATTTTTATTAACTGTACTCTAGCTTCAAATTTCAGAAACATATTGTTCCATTTTACTGTTTGTGCTTTTACATTATTTACAATAGTATTATAATTTGTAATTAAGGTTGATTCCATATTTTCACATAGAGTTATTCCTAAATAATTTATAGTGGACACCTGCTTACCAATTATATGATTTGTATTTAATAGAAAGTCATCTTTCTTGTTCAATATCATATAGTTGACTTTGTTTTGTTAAAGTGAAGACCTGAAATAAGATAAAAAATTTCCACTAACTCATCTAATTCTTGTAAAGAATCTTCCATAACAGATAGGGTGAGTAGAACATCATCAGCAAATAACATAATTTTGGAGTTGAGTTGGCCATATATATCAATGCCTTTTATTTTAGGTTTGTCACGTATTGAGGATACAAATAATTCTATAGCCAATGCAAATAAAATATGAGACATCAGGCAACCTTGTTTTGTACCCTTAGTTGTCTCAATGGCTTTTGAGGTAAATGGCCTCAGATTTACATATGCAAGACTATTTTTATAAATGTTTCTATCGATGTAATGAAGTGGAGGAGAAATTCATAAAGTTCTATGGCTTTGAAAAGATATTCCCATTTTAGTGCATCAAAAGCTTTTTCTGTGTCTAGTTAAAAGCATTCTGTAGAGTCTCTTTGCTCCTTTATCTGTTTAAAACCTTTCATTTTGCTGCTTTATGTAGTATTTACTGTCTGTAGGCTAATATCTTTAGTATCTGCATGGGCAACTGATTTGATTGCAGTTAAAAGCATTCTGTAGAGTCTCTTTGCTCCTTTATCTGTTTAAAAACTTTTGTTTTGTGGCCTTCTGTAGTGTTTACCATCTGTAGGCTAATAGCTTTAGTATCTGCATGGGTAACTGATTTGTTTGCAGTTAAAAGCATTCTGTAGAGTCTCTTTGCTCCTTTATTTGTTTAAAAACTTTCATTTTGTAGCTTTCTGTAGTATTTACTGTCTGTAGGCTAATAGCTTTAGTATCTGCATGGGTAACTGATTTGTTTGCAGTTAAAAGCATTCTGTAGAGTCTCTTTGCTCCTTTATCTGTTTAAAAACTTTTATTTTGTGGCTTTCTGTATAGTTTACTGTCTGTAGGATAATAGCTTTATTATCTGCATGGGTAACTGATTTGTTTGCAGTTAAAAGCATTCTCTAGAGTCTCTTTGCACCTTTATCTGTTTAAAAGCTTTCATTTTGTGGCTTTCTGTAGTGTTTACTGTCTGTAGGCTAATAGCTTTAGTATCTGCATGGGTAAGAGATTTGTTTGCAGTTAAAGGCATTCTGTAGAGCCTCTTTGCTCCTTTATCTGTTTGAAAACTTTCATTTTGTGGCTTTCTGTAGTTTTTACTGTCTGTAGGCTAACAGCTTTAGTATCTGCATGTGTAACTGATTTGTTTGCAGTTAAAATCATTCTGTAGAGTCTCTTTGCTCCTTTATCAGTTTAAAAACTTACATTTTTTGCCATTCTGTAGTGTTTGCTGTCTGAAGGCTAATAGCTCATTATCTGCACGGGTAACTGACTTGTTTGAAGTTAAAAGCATTCTGTAGAGTCTCTCTGCTCCCTTATCTGTTTAAAAATGTTCATTTAGTGGCTTTCTGTAGTGTTTACTGTCTGTAGGCTAATAGCTTTAGTATCTGTATGGGTAACTGATTTGTTTGCAATTAAAAGCATTCACTAGACTCTCCTTGCTCCTTTATATGTTTAAAAACTTTCATTTTGTGGCTTTCTGTAGTGTTTACGGTCGGTAGGCTAATAACTTTAGTATCTGCATGGGTAACGGATTTGTTTGCAGTTAGAAGCATTCTGTAGCCTCTCTTTATTCCTTTATCTGTTTAAAACATTTCTTTTTGTGGCTTTCTGTAGTGCTTACTCTTTGTAGGCAAACAGCTTTAGTATCTGCATGGGTAACTGATTTTTTTACAGTTAAAAGCATTCTGTAGAGTCTCTATGCTAATTTATTTGTTTAAAAAAATCATTTTTGGCTTTCTCTAGTGTCTACTGTCTGTTGGCCAAAAGCTTTAGTATCTGCATGGGTAAATGAGTTGTTTGCAGTTAAAAGAATTCTGTAGAGTCTCTTTGCTCCTTTATCTGTTAAAAATTTTCATTTTGTGGCTTTCTGTAGTTTTTACTGTCTGTAGGCTAATAGCTTTAATATCTGCATGGGTTACTGATTTGTTTGCAGTTAAAAGCTTTCTTTAGAGTCTCTTTGCTCCTTTATCTGTTTAAAAACTTTCATTTTGTGGCTTTATGTAGTGTTCACTGTCTGTAGGCTAATAGCTTTAGTATCTGCACAGGTAACTGATGGGTTTGCAGTTGCAAACATTCTGTAGCGTCCCTTTGCTCCTTTATCTGTTTGAAAACTTTAATTCATAGGTTCATAGGCTCATAGGTTCATACTAGGCTATCTGCCCAAGGGCATTTATAAGCCTAGCCCATAGTTATGTGGCTTTCGCCACCCCTTTAGTTTGAATAAAAACTATGCCTATCATTTTTCTGTGCCTCTGTCAAGCAGTGACACTGAAGTGATCCCTGGGGTATATCTGCGACCTCCCATCCATTGGTCAAGATTCCTCTTGAACAAGGCCAGCGAGGTGCTCTGCCTCACATGTACCGGGATTTTGTTCCACAGCATAGGGAGTCTCTGGGTGATGAATCTGTCCCTCCAGCACGTTCTATTTATAACCGTGTCAAGGTTTAAGTCTCCCGCCCTTGTGGTTCTGAGGGATCTAGATTTTTTGAGGTGAAGCATATTCATCAAATCTGGGTTTGACATGGCCTTATATGTCAGGCACAGGTCACCTCTGAGCAAGCGGTATGAGACTGAATAGAGCTGGAGTTCTTTCAGTCGGGCAGCATAAGACATATTTTTGAGACCCTTTATCCTTTTGGTGAGGAACTTTTGGGGCCTTTCAAGCTGCAGCAGGTGTCTGGTCAGATACATTCCGAACGGGGCATTGTACTCAATCATAGGTCTAATAAGTGATGAGTACAGGGGGACGATGACCTCCCTTGATCTAGATGTGAATCCCTTCATGATCAGGTGGGCGATATAGAAGGTTTTCCTAACTACTTTAGCAACATGAGTGTCAAACGAAAGGCTACTGTCAACTTGGCTTTCTGTAGTGTTTACTGTCTGTAAGCTAAAAGCTTTAGTATCTGCATGGGTAACTGATTTGTTTGCAGTTAAAAGCATTCTGCTGACTCTCCTTGCTCCTTTATCTGTTTAAAAGCTTTCATTTTGTGGTGTTTACTGTCTGTAGGCAAACAGTTTAGTATCTGCACGGGTAACTGATATGTTTACAGTTAAAAGCATTCTGTAGAGTATCTTTGCTCTTTTATCTGTTTAAAAAATCATTTTGTGGCTTTCGGTAGTGTTTACTGTCTGTAGGCTAATAGCTTTACTATCTGAACGAGTAACTGATTTGTTTGCAGTTAAAAGAATTCTGTAGAGTCGCTTTGCTCCTTTATCTGTTTAAAAAAATTCATTTTGTGGGTTTCTGTAGTGTTTACTGTCTGTAGGCTAATAGCTTTAGCATCTGCATGGGTAACTGATTTGTTTACAGTTAAAAGCATTCTATAGAGTCTCTTTGCTCCTTTATCTGTTTAAAAACTTTAATTTTGTGGCTTTCTGTAGTGTTTACTGTCTGTAGGATAATAGCTTTAGCATCTACACGGGAGACCAATTTGTTTGCAGATAAAAGCATTCTGTAGAGTCTCTTTGCTCCTTTATCTGTTTAAAAACTTTCATTTTGTGACTTTCTGTAGTGCTTAATGGTCTGTAGGCTAATATCTTAACTATATGAATGGGTAACTGATTTGTTTGCAGTTAAAAAATTGTGTAGAGTCTCTCTGCTCCTTTATCTGTTTAAAAACTTTCATTTTGTGGCTTTCTGTAGTATTTACTGTCTGTCGGCTAATAACCTTAGTATCTGCATGGGTAACTGATTTGTTTGCAGTTAAAAGAATTCAGTATAGTCTCTTTGCTCCTTTATCTGTTTAAAAACTGTCATTTTGCTGCTTTATGTAGTGTTTACTGTCTGTAGGCTAATAGCTTTAATATCTGCATGGGTAACTGATTTGTTTGCAGTTAGAAGCATTCTGTAGAGTCCCTTTGCTCCTTTATCTGTTTAAAAAAATTGTTTTGTGGCCTTCTGTAGTGTTTACTGTCTGTAGGCTAATAGCTTTAGAATCTGCACAGGTAACTGATTTGTTTGCAGTTAAAAGCATTTTGTAGGGTCTCTTTGCTCCTTTATTTGTTTAAAAACTTTCATTTTGTAGCTTTCAGTAGTGTTTACTGTCTGTAGGCTAATAGCTTTAGTATCTGCATGGGTAACTGATTTGTTTGCAGTTAAATGCATTCTGTAAAGTCTCTTTGCTCCTTTATCTGTTTAAAAACTTTCATTTTGTGGCTTTCTGCGGTGTTTACTATCTGTAGGCTAATAGCTTTAGTATCTGCAAGGTAAACTGATTTGTTTGCAGTTAAAAGCATTCTGTAGAGTCTCTTTGCTCCTTTATTTGTTTAAAAACGTTTATTTTGTGGCTTTCTGTAGAGTTTACTGTCTGCAGGCTAATAGCTTTATTATCTGCATGGGTAACTGATTTGTATGCAGTTAAAAACATTCTCTAGTGTCTCTTTGCTCCTTTATCTGTTTAAAAGCTTTCATTTTGTGTCTTTCTGGAGTGTTTACTGTCTGTAGGCTAATAGCTTTAGTATCTGCATGGGTAAGAGATTTGTTTGCAGTTAAAAGCATTCTGTAGAGTCTCTTTGCTCCTTTGTCTGTTTGAAAACTTTAATTTTGTGGCTTTCTGTAGTGTGTACTGTCTGTAGGCTAATAGCTTTAGTATCTGAATGGGAAACTGATTTGTTTGCAGTTAAATGCATTCTGCAGAGTCTCTTTGCTCCTTTATCTGTTTAAAAACTTTCATTTTGTGGCTTTCTGTAGCGTTTACTGTCTGTAGGCAAAAAGCTTTAGTATCTGCATTGGTAACTGATTTGTTTGCAGTTAAAAGCATCCTGTACAGTCTCTTTACTCCTTTATCTGTTTAAATACTTTCATTTTGTGGCTTTCTGTATTGTTTACTGTCTGTAGGCTAATAGCTTTAGTATCTGCACAGGTAACTGATTTCTTTGCAGTTAAAATCATTCTGTAGACTGTTTCCTCCTTTATCTGTTTACAACATTTCATTTAGTGGCTTTCTGTAGTGTTTACTGTCTGTAGGCAAACAGTTTAGTATCTGCACGGATAACTAATTTGTTTACAGTTAAAAGCATTCTGTAGAGTCTCTTTGCTCCTTTATCTGTTTAAACAATTTCAGTTTGTGGCTTTCTGTAGTGTTTACTGTCTTAGGTTAATAGCTTTAGTATCTGCATGGGTAACTGATTTGTTTGCAGTTAAAAGCATTCCGTAGAGTCTCTTTGCTCCTTTATCTGTTTAAAAACTTTCATTTTGTGGCTTTCTGTAGTGTTTACTGTCTGTAGGCTAATAGCTTTAGTATCTGCATGGGTAACTGATTTGTTTGCAGTTGAAAGCATTCTGTTCATAGGTTCATAGGTTCATACTAGGCTATCTGCCCTAGGGCATTTATAAGCCTAGCCAGAATGTGTTTGGCTTTCACCACCCATTTTAAATTTATTTTGCTATGTCCTTTTTCAAGGTTAGTGTACTGTGCCTCTGTCTAACAGTGACACAGAAGTGATACCCAGGGTAAACCTACAATCTCCCATCCACTCATCAAGATTCCTCTTGAAGAGAGTCAATGAGGGACTCTGCCTAACCTGGACTGGGATTTTATTCCAGAGTGAAGGGAGCCTCTGGGTTATGAATCTGTCCCTCCAGCATGTCCTATTTATTTCAGTGCTGAGGTTCAATTCTCTTGAGCGCGTAGCTCGATGGGATTTGGATTTTCTGAGGTGCAGCATGTCCATTAATTCTGGGTTGGACATGGCTTTATACATCAGGCACAGATCACCTCTGAACAGGCGGTATGCCACTGAGTAGAGCTGGAGTTTCTTTAACCGGGCAGCATATGGCATCTGTTTGAGCCCTTTGATCCTCTTGGTGAGGTACTTTTGGGGTCTTTTCAGTTGCTGCAGGTGTCTGGTAAAGTACATCCCAAAAGGGGCATTGTACTCAGTTATGGGCCTAATGAGGGATGAGTAAAGAGGCACGATGACCTCCCCTGATCTAGATGTGAATCCCTTCATGATTAGGTGGGCTATATAAAATGTTTTTCTAACCACTTTGGCCATGTGGTTGTCAAATGAGAGATTGCTATCAACCTGGGTCCCCAGGTCCCTAATTACTTCTTCTGTACTTAATGGATTACCACCTATGTGGTAATTTGTGGGCACTTTGTTTTTGCCAAAGGGGATGACTATACACTTTTTGGCATTTAGCTTGAGGCCATGGCTCTGGCACCAGTTGTATGTTTCTATGAGGCCCTTTTGGAGGATGCTTGTGTCGGCTGGAGAGTCGATTATGGTGCCCAGTTTGCAGTAATCTGCGAACTTGGTCAGCCACAGTCCTTCCGTGTTGGCCTGTACCTCCGAGAAATATATACCGAACAAGAGAGGTCCCAGGACTGAGCCTTGTGGGACACCACTTGTAACTGGTTTGGAGTCTGACATGGCTCCAGCAATTCTAACCATGTGGGTTCTGTCCTTGAGCCAGTTTGCAATCCATCTAGTGACATAGGGTTTATATTTAAGCTGGTGAGCTTATCTATAATGCCCGAGTGGGGTATTGTATCAAAGGCTTTTGCGAGGTCCAGGTAGGCTGTGTGGACCACCTTCCCCTTGTCAATGGCATTGGTGACTGTTTCAAAGAAATCAACCAGGTTTAAGAGGCAGGATCTGCCCTTAACAAAGCTGAACTGGGTAGGATCCAGTGTTTGTAGGTCCCCAATATCTTTATTTATGAGGTCCATGATGATCCTTTCCATAGCTTTGTAGACCAAGCTAGTCAGGCTTATGGGGCGATAGTTTCCAGGATCCGTTGAGGCACCACCTTTATGGAGAGGGACCACTGTTGCTGTACGCCACTCTTTGGGCACATATCCTGTAGTAAGGCTGAGATTGAACAGTAGTTTTATGTTTGGGTTTAGCTCTTCTTGGAGTTCATGTAGGATGCAGCCTGGGACACCATCTGGTCCCATTGATGCTGTGTTTTTTGCTTTGGAGAGGGCGGCTCTTACCTGAGCAACTGAGATGTCAGGGGGGCAGCACTCTGTTGGGATAGATATTTGCCCTTTGGTGGGAGGGGAGAAGTTTGCGCTGAACCTGTCAGCTAGGATGTAGGCGATGTCTGTGGGTTTGGTGTATTTTTTGTCATTTTGGACTAATTCTGAGCATATCTGGGAATTACCACCCAGGTTCCTAACATAACTAAAGAAAGCCTTGTGATTATCCTTAGTGTCCTGTGCAATTTTTCTCGAAGCTGGCTTAGACAATTTTATGTGTGCCCGTAGTTTTTGCTAATACTGATCAGTGATGCCTTCCCTTTTGGGATTTTGCTCTATCATTTAGTAGCTTCCTCCTTCTATTGTATAGTTTGTTTATGGCTGGGGTCCACCAGACAGGACGTCTGCCTTTGGAGGATTGGGTCTTGGTTTTATTTGGGATCGCATGATCCATGCATTCCTGAAGGTGTTCATAGAATGCGTTTATAAAGGATTCTGCGGTCTGGGCCGTATTTTCCACAGGCCCAGGGGCTTTAAAGGATTCCACCTCAATTTTGAGGAGTGTGAAATTTGCTTTAGAGAAGTTTTTCACTGTGGTTTTCTGGGCAGGGGGTGGGGTCGGGATGTGAATATCCAGTGAGATTAGTTTATGGTCTGATCTTACCAGTGAGGGATACACTTCTGGTCTGGAGCATAGAGTCCCCATGTTGGTGATGATCAGGTCCAGTATGTTTTCCCCTCTTGTGGGAGTCATAACAAGTTGTTCCATAGCATTTGAGTTTATAAATTCTAGGAACCTTTGGGCTAGGGTGTTGGAGCTAGAGTAATGCTCCCAATCTATGTTTGAGTAGTTGAAGTCGCCCAATATAATGGTGTTTGGAGAGACCTTCATATTTTCCAGTGTTCTCAGGAAGGCTGAGTGGGGTTCCTGGGTTTGGGAGGGTGGTCTGTAGCAGGCTATAAAATGGAAGGCAGTTTTACCCACTGTTAGTTGCACATGGATAGTCTCTGATGCTTCGTGCTTTGCCACCAACCTGGAGGTGTGGGTATCTTTGATGAATATCGATACTCCCCCTCCTTTTGTGGTTCGGTCCAAGTTTTGGGGCCGAAAAGCATGGTATGAGGTATAACCTGGTAGTGCTGGGGTGCTCTTGGGAGCCCTGAACCAGGTTTCTGTTACTGCACAGATATTGATGTTCCCCATGCTAAGGAGAGTTTCGAGTGCGTGCATCTTGAGGTTTAGACTTCTGGCATTGAGTATCATTACTCTTAGTTTCTTATCCCTTGTGATACCTATGGAGGTGGATTTGTCTTTTGAGCCTTGCCTAAAAAAGGCACTATGGGGGTAGCAAGAGCCTTTGCCAATATCCGAAAGCCCAGGGGTGACAGGTGCAAGCCATCCCTAGTGAAGCATCATGGCTTGTCGAGCATATCATCCCAAGCTGACAGGCATTGGATCCCCTTTGAATGACACCAGTACTTAAGCCAGTTGTTGAAATTGATCATCTTGTCTTCATATTGTGGCATCATTCTTGGTGAGGGTAAGATGCTACTGAAGGTCAGGGTCATACCGGCCTGGGCTACATGCTCAAAGTGCTCCTGTTGAGTCTCTTTCCTCCTTTATCTGTTTTAAAAACTTTTGTTTTGTAGCTTTCTGTAGTTTTTACTGTCTGTAGGCTAAATGCTTTAATATCTACACAGGTAACTCATTTGTTTGCAGTTAAAAGCATCCTGTAGAGTCTCTTTGATCCTTTTTCTGTTTAAAAACTTTCATTTTGGGGCTTTCTGTAGTGTTTACTGTCTGTAGGCTAATAGCTTTAGTATCTACATGGGAAACTGATTTGTTTGCAGTTAAAAGCATTCTGTAGAGTCTCTTTGCTCCTTTATCTGTTTAAAAACTTTCATTTTGTGGCCTTCTGTAGTGTTTACTGTCTGTAGGCAAACAGTTTAGTATCGGCAAGGGTAACTGATTTGTTGACAGTTAAAAGCATTCTGTAGAGTCGCTTTGCTCTTTTATCTGCTTAAAAATACATTTTGTGGCTTTCTGTAGTGTTTACTGTCTGTAGGCTAATAGCTTTACTATCTGAATGGGTAACTGATTTGTTTGCAGTTAAAAGAAGTCTGTAGAGTCTCTTTGCTCATTTATCTGTTTAAAATATTTAATTTTCTGGGTTTCTGTAGTGTTTACTGTCTGTAGGCTAATAGCTTTAGTATCTACATGGGAAACTGACTTGTTTGCAGTTAAAAGCATTTTGTAGAGTCTCTTTGCTCCTTTATCTGTTTAAAAACTTTCATTTTGTGGCTTTCTGTAGTGTTTTCTGTCTGTAGGCTAATAGCGTTAATATCTGCACAGGTAACTGATTTGTTTGCAGCTACAAGCCTTCTGTAGAGTTGCTTTGCTCCTTTATCTGTTTAAAAAACTTTCATTTTGTGGCTTTCTGTAGTGTTTACTGTCTGTAGGCTAATAGCTTTAGTATCTGCACGGGTAACTGATTTGTTTACAATTAAAAGCATTTTGTACAGTCTCCTTGCTCCTTTATCTGTTTAAAAACTTACATTTTCTGGCTTTCTGTAGTGTTTTCTGTGTGTAGGCTAATAGCTTTAGTATCTGCACTGGTAACTGATTTGTTTGCAGTTAAAATCATTCTGTAGACGCTCGTTGCTTGTTTATCTCTTTAAAACATTTCATTTTGTGGCTTTCTTTAGTGTTTACTCTCTGTAGACAAATATCTTTAGTATCTGCATGGGTAACTGATTTGTTTGCAGTTAAAAGCATTCTGTAGAGTCTCTTTGCTCCTTTATCTATTCAAAAACTTTCATTTTGTGGCTTTCTGTAGTGTTTACTGTCTGTAGGCTAATAGCTTTAGTATCTGCACGGGTAACTGATTTGTTCACAGTTAAAAGCATTTTGTAGAGTCTCTTTGCTCCTTTATCTGTTTAATAACTTTCATTTTGTGGCTTTCTGTAGTGTTTACTGTCTGTAGGATAATAGATTTAGTATCTGCTTGGGTAACTTATTTGTTTGCAGTTAACCGCATTCTGAAGAGTCTCTTTGCTCCTTTATGTGTTTAAAAACTTTCATTTTGTGGCTTTCTCTAGGGTTTACTGTCTGTAGGCTAATAGCTTTAGTATCTGCATGGGTAACTGATTTGTTTGCAGTTAAAAGCAGTCTGCAGAGTCTGTTTGCTCGTTTATCTTTTTAAAAAACTTTCATTTTGTGGCTTTCTGTAGGGTTTACTGTCTGTAGGGTAACAGCTTTAGTATCTGCATGGGTAACTGACTTCTTTGCAGTTAAATGCTTTCTATAGGGTCTGTTTCATCCATTATCTGTTTAAAAAGTTTCATTTTTGTGGCTTTCTGTAGTGTTCACTGTCTGTAGGCTAATAGCTTTGGTATCTGCACGGGTAACTGATTTGTTTGCAGTTAAAAGCATTCTGTAGAGTCTCTTTGCTCCTTTATCTGTTTAAAAACTTTCATTTTGTGGCTTTCTGTAGTGTTTACTCTCTGTAGGCTAATAGCTTTAGTATCTGGACGGGTAAATAATTTGTTTGCAGTTAAAAGCATTCTGCTGACTCTCCTTACTCCTTTATCTGTTTAAAAACTTTCATTTTGTGGCTTTCTGTAGTGTTTACTGTCTGTAGGCTAACAGCTTTAGTATCTGCATGGGTAACTGACTTCTTTGCAGTTAAATGCTTTCTGTAGGGTCTGTTTCATCCATTATCTGTTTAAAAAGTTTCATTTTTGTGGCTTTCTGTAGTGTTCACTGTCTGTAGGCTAATAGCTTTGGTATCTGCATGGTAACTGATTTGTTTGCAGTTAAAAGCATTCTATAGAGTCTCTTTGCTCCTTTATCTGTTTAAAAATGTTCATTTTGTGGCTTTCTGTAGTGTTTACTGTCTTTAGGCTAATAGCTTAAGTATCTGCATGGGTAACTGATTTGTTTGCAGTTGAAAGCATTCTGTAGAGTCTCTTTGCTCCTTTATCTGTTTAAAAACTTTTGTTTTGTGGCTTTCTGTAGTGATTACTGTCTGTAGGCTAAAAGCTTTAGTATCTGCACGGGTAACTTATTTGTATGCAGTTAAAAGCATCCTGTAGAGTCTCTTTGCTCCTTTATCTGTTTAAAAACTTTCATTTTGTGGCTTTCTTTAGTGTTTACTGTATGTAGGCTAATAGCTTTAGTATCTGCACAGGTAACTGATTTGTCTGCAGTTAAAAGCATTCTGTAGAGACTCTTTGCTCCTTTATCTGTTTAAAAACTTTCATTTTGTGGCTTTCTGTAGTGTTTACTGTCTGTAGGCTAATAGCTTTAGTATCTACACGGGAAACTGATTTGTTTGCAGATAAAAGCATTCTGTAGAGTCTCTTTGCTCCTTTATCTGTTTAAAAACTTTCATTTTGTGACTTTCTGTAGTGTTTACTGTCTGTAGGCTAATATCTTAACTATCTGAACGGGTAACTGATTTGTTTGCAGTTAAAAGCATTCTGTAGAGTCTCTTTGCTCCTTTATCTGTTCAAAAACTTTCATTTTGTGGGTTTCTGTAGTGTTTACTGTCTCTAGCCAAATAGCATTAGTATCTGCATGGTTAACTGATGTATTTGCAGTTAAAAGCATTCTGTAGACTCTCCTTGCTACTTTATCTGTTTAGAAACTTTCATTTTGTGGCTTTCTGTAGAGTTTACTGTCTGTAGGCTAATAACATTAGTATCTGCACAGATAACTGATTTGTTTGCAGTTAAAAGAATTCAGTAGAGTCTCTTTGCTCCTTTATCTCTTTAAAAACTTTCATTTTGCTGCTTTATGTAGTGTTTACTGTTTGTAGGCTAATAGCTTTAGTATCTGCATTGGTAACTGATTTGATTGCAGTTAAAAGCATTCTGTAGAGTCTCTTTGCTCCTTTATCTGTTTAAACACTTTTGTTTTGTGGCCTTCTGTAGTGTTTACCGTCTGTAGGCTAATAGCTTTAGTATCTGCATGGGTAACTGATTTGTTTGCAGTTAAAAGCATTCTGTAGAGTCTCTTTGCTCCTTTATTTGTTTAAAAACTTTCATTTTGTAGCTTTCTGTAGTATTTACTGTCTGTAGGCTAATAGCTTTAGTATCTGCATGGGTAACTGATTTGTTTGCAGATAAAAGCATCCTGTACAGTCTCTTTGCTCCTTTATCTGTTTAAAAACTTTCATTTTGTGGCTTTCTGTAGTGTTTACTGTCTGTAGGCTAAAAGCTTTAATATCCGCATGGGTAACTGATTTGTTTGCAGTTAAAAGCATTCTGCTGACTCTCCTTGCTATTTTATCTGTTTAAAAACTGTCATTTTGTGGCTATCTGTAGTGTTTACTGTCTGTAGGCTAATAGCTTTAGTATCTGCATGGATAACTGATTTGTTTGCAGTTAAAAGCATTCTGCTGACTCTCCTTGCTCCTTTATCTTTTTAAAAACTTTCATTTTGTGGCTTTCTGTAGTGTTTACTGTCTGTAGGCTAATAGCTTAAGTATCTGCATGGGTAACTGATTTGTTTGCAGTTAAAATCATTCTGTAGACTCTCTTTCATCCTTTATCTGTTTAAAACATTTCATTTTGTGTCTTTCTGTAGTGTTTACTGTCTGTAGGCAAACAGTGTAGTATCTGCATGGGTAACTGATTTGTTTACAGTTAAAGGAATTATGTAGAGTCTGTTTGCTCCTTTATCTGTACAAAAAATTTCATTTTGTGGCTTTCTGTAGTGTTTACTGTCTGTAGGCTAATAGCTTTAGTATCTGCATGGGTAACTGATTTGTTTGCAGTTAGAAGCATTCTGTAGAGTCTCTTTGCTCCTTTATCTGTTTAAAAACTTTAATTTTGTGGCTTTCTGTAGTGTTTACTCTCTGTAGGCTAATAGCTTTAGTATCTGCATGGGTAACTGATTTGATTGCAGTTAAAAGCATTCTTCTGACTCTCCTTGCTCCTTTATCTGTTTAAAAGCTTTCATTTTGTGGCCTTTTGTAGTGTTTACTGTCTGTAGGCAAACAGTTTAGTATCTGCATGGGTAACTGATATGTTTACAGTTAAAAGCATTCTGTAGAGTCTCTTTGCTCTTTTAACTGTTTAAAAAATTCATTTTCTGGCCTTCTGTAGTGTTTACGGTCTGTAGGCTAATAGCTTTACTATCTGAACAGGTAATTGATTTTTTTTGCAGTTAAAAGAATTCTGTAGAGACTCTTTGCTCCTTTATCTGTTTAAAAACATTAATTTTGTCTGTAGGCAAATAGCTTTACTATCTGAATGGGTAACTGATTTGTTTGCATTTAAAAGAATTCTGTAGAGTCTCTTTGCTTCTTTATCTGTTTGAACAACTCATTTTGTGGGTTTCTGTAGTGTTTACGGTCTGTAGGATAATAGCTTTAGTATCTACACGAAAGACTGATTTGTTTGCAGATAAAATCATTCTGCTGACTCTCCTTGCTCCTTTATCTTATTAAAAACTTTCATTTTGTGGCTTTCTGTAGTGTTTACTGTCTGTAGGCTAATAGCTTAAGTATCTGCATGGGTAACTGATTTGTTTGCAGTTAAAATCATTCTGTAGACTCTCTTTCATCCTTTATCTGTTTAAAACATTTCATTTTGTGGCTTTCTGTAGTGTTTACTGTCTGTAGGCAAACAGTGTAGTATCTGCATGGGTAACTGATTTGTTTACAGTTAAAGGAATTATGTAGAGTCTGTTTGCTCCTTTATCTGTGTAAAAAATTCATTTTGTGGCTTTCTGTAGTGTTTACTGTCTGTAGGCTAATAGCTTTAGTATCTGCATGGGTAACTGATTTGTTTGCAGTTAGAAGCATTCTGTAGAGTCTCTTTGCTCCTTTATCTGTTTAAAAATTTAAATTTTGTGGCTTTCTGTAGTGTTTACTCTCTGTAGGCTAATAGCTTTAGTATCTGCATGGGTAACTGATTTGATTGCAGTTAAAAGCATTCTTCTGACTCTCCTTGCTCCTTTATCTGTTTAAAAGCTTTCATTTTGTGGCCCTTTGTAGTGTTTACTGTCTGTAGGCAAACAGTTTAGTATCTGCATGGGTAACTGATATGTTTACAGTTAAAAGCATTCTGTAGAGTCTCTTTGCTCTTTTAACTGTTTAAAAAATTCATTTTCTGGCCTTCTGTAGTGTTTACGGTCTGTAGGCTAATAGCTTTACTATCTGAACAGGTAACTGATTTTTTTGCAGTTAAAAGAATTCTGTAGAGACTCTTTGCTCCTTTATCTGTTTAAAAACATTCATTTTGTGACTTTCTGTAGTGTTTACTGTCTGTAGGCTAATATCTTAACTATCTGAATGGGTAACTGATTTGTTTGCAGTTAAAAAAATTGTGTAGAGTCTCTTTGCTCCTTTATCTGTTTAAAAACTTTCATTTTGTGGCTTTCTGTAGTATTTACTGTCTGTAGGCTAATAGCATTAGTATCTGCATGGTTAACTGATTTGTTTGCAGTTAAAAGCATTCTGAAGACTCTCCTTGCTACTTTATCTGTTTAGAGACTTTCGTTTTGTGGATTTCTGTAGAGTTTACTGTCTGTAGGCTAATAACTTTAGTATCTGTATGGGTAACTGATTTCTTTGCAGTTAAAAGAATTCAGTAGAGTCTCTTTGCTCCTTTATCTGTTTAAAAACTTTCATTTTGCTGCTTTATGTAGTGTTTACTGTCTGTAAGCTAATAGCTTTAGTATCTGCATTGGTAACTGATTTGTTTGCAGTTAAAAGCATTCCGTAGAGTCTCTTTGCTCCTTTATCAGTTTAAAAACTTTCATTTTGTGCCATTCTGTAGTGTTTACTGTCTGTAGGCTAATAGCTTTAGTATCTGCATGGGCTAACTGATTTGTTTGCAGTTAAAATCATTCTGTACAGTCTCTTTGCTCCTTTATTTGTTTAAAAACTTTCATTTTGTAGCTTTCTGTAGTGTTTACTGTCTGTAGGCTAATAGCTTTAGTATCTGCATGGGAAATTTATTTGTTTGCAGTTAAATGCATTCTGTAGAGTCTCTTTGCTCCTTTATCTGTTTAAAAACTTTCATTTTGTGGCTTTCTATAGTGTTTACTGTCTGTAGGCCAACAACTTATCTGTATGGTTAACTGATTTGTTTGCAGTTAAAAGCATTCTGAAGACTCTCCTTGCTACTTTATCTCTTTAGAGACTTTCATTTTGTGGATTTCTATAGAGTTTACTGTCTGTAGGCCAACAACTTATCTGTATGGGTAACTGATTTTTTTGCAGTTAAAAGAATTCAGTAGAGTCTCTTTTCTCCTTTATCTTTTTAAAAACTTTCATTTTGCTGCTTTATGTAGTGTTTACTGTCTGTAGGCTAATAGCTTTAGTATCTGCATGGGTAACTGATATGTTTACAGTTAAAAGCATTCTGTAGAGTCTCTTTGCTCTTTTAACTGTTTAAAAAATTCATTTTCTGGCCTTCTGTAGTGTTTACGGTCTGTAGGCTAATAGCTTTACTATCTGAACAGGTAACTGATTTTTTTGCAGTTAAAAGAATTCTGTAGAGACTCTTTGCTCCTTTATCTGTTTAAAAACATTCATTTTGTGACTTTCTGTAGTGTTTACTGTCTGTAGGCTAATATCTTAACTATCTGAATGGGTAACTGATTTGTTTGCAGTTAAAAAATTGTGTAGAGTCTCTTTGCTCCTTTATCTGTTTAAAAACTTTCATTTTGTGGCTTTCTGTAGTATTTACTGTCTGTAGGCTAATAGCATTAGTATCTGCATGGTTAACTGATTTGTTTGCAGTTAAAAGCATTCTGAAGACTCTCCTTGCTACTTTATCTGTTTAGAGACTTTCATTTTGTGGATTTCTATAGAGTTTACTGTCTGTAGGCTAACAACTTTAGTATCTGTATGGGTAACTGATTTTTTTGCAGTTAAAAGAATTCAGTAGAGTCTCTTTTCTCCTTTATCTTTTTAAAAACTTTCATTTTGCTGCTTTATGTAGTGTTTACTGTCTGTAGGCTAATAGCTTTAGTATCTGCATTGGTAACTGATTTGTTTGCAGTTAAAAGCATTCCGTAGAGTCTCTTTGCTCCTTTATCAGTTTAAAAACTTTCATTTTGTGCCATTCTGTAGTGTTTACTGTCTGCAGGATAATAGCTTTACTATCTGAATGGGTAACTGATTTGTTTGCAGTTAAAAGAAGTCTGTAGAGTCTCTTTGCTCCTTTATCTGTTTAAAATATTTAATTTTCTGGGTTTCTGTAGTGTTTACTGTCTGTAGGCTAATAACTTTAGTATCTGCATGGATAACTGATTTGTTTGCAGTTAAAAGCATTCTGCTGACTCTCCTTGCTCCTTTATCTTTTTAAAAACTTTCATTTTGTGGCTTTCTGTAGTGTTTACTGTCTATAGGCTAATAGCTTAAGTATCTGCATGGGTAACTGATTTGTTTGCAGTTAAAATCATTCTGTAGACTCTCTTTCATCCTTTATCTGTTTAAAACATTTCATTTTGTGTCTTTCTGTAGTGTTTACTGTCTGTAGGCAAACAGTGTAGTGTCTGCATGGGTAACTGATTTGTTTACAGTTAAAGGAATTATGTAGAGTCTGTTTGCTCCTTTATCTGTACAAAAAATTTCATTTTGTGGCTTTCTGTAGTGTTTACTGTCTGTAGGCTAATAGCTTTAGTATCTGCATGGGTAACTGATTTGATTGCAGTTAAAAGCATTCTGCTGACTCTCCTTGCTCCTTTATCTGTTTAAAAGCTTTCATTTTGTGGCCTTTTCTAGTGTTTACTGTCTGTAGGCAAACAGTTTAGTATCTGCATGGGTAACTGATATGTTTACAGTTAAAAGCATTCTGTAGAGTCTCTTTGCTCTTTTAACTGTTTAAAAAATCATTTTGTGGCTTTCTGTAGTGTTTACGGTCTGTAGGCTAATAGCTTTACTATCTGAACAGGTAATTGATTTTTTTTGCAGTTAAAAGAATTCTGTAGAGACTCTTTGCTCCTTTATCTGTTTAAAAACATTAATTTTGTCTGTAGGCAAATAGCTTTATTATCTGAACGGGTAACTGATTTGTTTGCATTTAAAAGAATTCTATAGAGTCTCTTTTCTTCTTTATCTGTTTGAACAACTCATTTTGTGGGTTTCTGTAGTGTTTACTGTCTGTAGGATAATAGCTTTAGTATCTACACGGGAGACTGATTTGTTTGCAGATAAAAGCATTCTGCTGACTCTCCTTGCTCCTTTATCTTTTCAAAAACTTTCATTTTGTGGCTTTCTGTAGTGTTTACTGTCTGTAGGCTAATAGCTTAAGTATCTGCATGGGTAACTGATTTGTTTGCAGTTAAAATCATTCTGTAGACTCTCTTTCATCCTTTATCTGTTTAAAACATTTCATTTTGTGTCTTTCTGTAGTGTTTACTGTCTGTAGGCAAACAGTGTAGTATCTGCATGGGTAACTGATTTGTTTACAGTTAAAGGAATTATGTAGAGTCTGTTTGCTCCTTTATCTGTAAAAAAATTCATTTTGTGGCTTTCTGTAGTGTTTACTGTCTGTAGGCTAATAGCTTTAGTATCTGCATGGGTAACTGATTTGTTTGCAGTTAGAAGCATTCTGTAGAGTCTCTTTGCTCCTTTATCTGTTTAAAAATTTAAATTTTGTGGCTTTCTGTAGTGTTTACTCTCTGTAGGCTAATAGCTTTAGTATCTGCATGGGTAACTGATTTGATTGCAGTTAAAAGCATTCTACTGACTCTCCTTGCTCCTTTATCTGTTTAAAAGCTTTCATTTTGTGGCCCTTTGTAGTGTTTACTGTCTGTAGGCAAACAGTTTAGTATCTGCATGGGTAACTGATATGTTTACAGTTAAAAGCATTCTGTAGAGTCTCTTTGCTCTTTTAACTGTTTAAAAAATTCATTTTCTGGCCTTCTGTAGTGTTTATGGTCTGTAGGCTAATAGCTTTACTATCTGAACAGGTAACTGATTTTTTTGCAGTTAAAAGAATTCTGTAGAGACTCTTTGCTCCTTTATCTGTTTAAAAACATTTATTTTGTGACTTTCTGTAGTGTTTACTGTCTGTAGGCTAATATCTTAACTATCTGAATGGGTAACTGATTTGTTTGCAGTTATAAAAATTGTCTAGAGTCTCTTTGCTCCTTTATCTGTTTAAAAACTTTCATTTTTTGGCTTTCTGTAGTATTTACTGTCTGTAGGCTAATAGCATTAGTATCTGATTTTTTTTTGGGTTTAAACCTTTTTTTTAAA
>NC_056739.1:634278872-634294705 GCF_019279795.1 Protopterus annectens | reverse complement strand
CTAGAGGGTGGAGGGGTACTAGAGTGGCCGGGCTGAAGAAGGTTATTAATGGCAGTCCAAAATTTTTGTGGATTCTTAGAGTGAGATTGTTGAAGTTTACTGTAATAGGCTTGTTTGTCAGACAGAATGGCTTTTTTAGTAGTATTACGTAGTTGTCTAAAGTTTAGGTGTTCTGAGACATCTCTAGTTGCTCTCCATTTAGCCCATGATTTGTTTCTTATAAGTATACTAAAGCTATTAGCCTACAGACAGTAAATACTACAGAAAGCCACAAAATGAAAGTTTTTAAACAGATAAAGGAGCAAAGAGACTCTACAGAATGCTTTTAACTGCAAACAAATCAGTTACCCATGCAGATACTAAAGCTATTAGCCTACAAACAGTAAACACTACATAAAGCAGCAAAATGAAAGTTTTTAAACAGATAAAGGAGCAAAGAGACTCTACAGAATGCTTTTAACTGCAAACAAATCAGTTACCCATGCAGATACTAAAGCTATTAGCCTACAGACAGTAAACACTACAGAAAGCCACAAAATGAAAGTTTTTAAACAGATAAAGGAGCAAGGAGACTCTACAGAATGCTTTTAACTGCAAACAAATCAGTTACCCATGCAGATACTAAAGCTATTTGCCTACAGACAGTAAACACTACAGAAACCCACAAAATGAAAGTTTTTAAACAGATAAAGGAGCAAAGAGACTCTACAGAATGCTTTTAACTGCAAACAAATCAGTTTCCCATGTAGATACTAAAGCTATTAGCCTACAGACAGTAAACACTACAGAAAGCCACAAAATGAAAGTTTTTAAACAGATAAAGGAGCAAAGAGACTCTACAGAATGCTTTTAACTGCAAACAAATCAGTTACCTGTGCAGATACTAAAGCTATTAGCCTACAGACAGTAAACACTACAGAAAGCCACAAAATGAAAGTTTTAAACAGATAAAGGAGCAAAGAGACTCTACAGAATGCTTTTAACTGCAAACAAATCAGTTACCCATGCAGATACTAAAGCTATTAGCCTACAGACGGTAAACACTACAGAAGGCCACAAAACAAAAGTGTTTAAACAGATAAAGGAGCAAAGAGACTCTACAGAATGCTTTTAACTGCAATCAAATCAGTTACCAATGCAGATACTAAAGCTATTAGCCTACAGACAGTAAACACTACAGAAAGCCACAAAATGAAAGTTTTTAAACAGATAAAGGAGCAAAGAGACTCTACAGAATGCTTCTAACTGCAAACAAATCAGTTACCCATGCAGATACTAAAGCTATTAGCCTACAGACAGTAAACACTACAGAAAGCCACAAAATGAAAGTTTTTAAACAGATAAAGGAGCAAAGAGACTCTACAACATGCTTTTAACTGCAAACAAAGCAGTTACCCATGCAAATATTAAAGCTATTAGCCTACAGGCAGTAAACACTACAGAAAGCCACAAAATGAAAGTTTTTAAACAGATAAAGGAGCAAAGAGACTCTACAGAATGCTTTTAACTGCAAACAAGTCAGTTACCCATGCAGATACTAAAGCTGTTAGCCTACAGACAGTAGACACTACAGAAAGCCACAGAATGAAAGTTTTTAAACAGATAAAGGAGGAAAGAGACTCTACAGAATGCTTTTAACTGCAAACAAATCAGTTACCCATGCAGATACTAAATATATTAGCCTACAGACAGTAAACACTACAGAAAGCCAGAAAATTAAAGTTTTTAAACAGATAAAGGAGCAAAGAGACTCCACAGAAAGCTTTTAACTGCAAACAAATCAGTTACCCATGCAGATACTAAAGCTATTAGCCTACAGACAGTAAACAATACAGAAAGCCGCAAAATGAAATGTTTTAAAGAGATAAACAAGCAACAAGAGTCTACAGAATGCTTTTAACTGCAAATACATCAGTTACCCATGCAGATACTAAAGCTATTAGCCTACACACAGAAAACACTACAGAAAGCCAGAAAATGTAAGTTTTTAAACAGATAAAGGAGCAAGGAGACTGTACAAAATGCTTTTAATTGTAAACAAATCAGTTACCCATGCAGATACTAAAGCTATTAGCCTACAGACAGTAAACACTACAGAAAGCCACAAAATGAAAGTTTTTTAAACAGATAAAGGAGCAAAGCAACTCTACAGAAGGCTTGTAGCTGCAAACAAATCAGTTACCTGTGCAGATATTAACGCTATTAGCCTACAGACAGAAAACACTACAGAAAGCCACAAAATGAAAGTTTTTAAACAGATAAAGGAGCAAAGAGACTCTACAGAATGCTTTTAACTGCAAACAAATCAGTTTCCCATGTAGATACTAAAGCTATTAGCCTACAGACAGTAAACACTACAGAAAGCCACAAAATTAATTTTTAAGCAGATAAAAGAGCAAAGCAACTCTACAGAATGCTTTTAACTGTAAACAAATCAGTTACCCATGCAGATACTAAACTGTTTTCCTACAGACAGTAAACACTACAGAAACCCAGAAAATTAAATATTTTAAACAGATAAAGGAGCAAAGAGACTCTACAGACTTCTTTTAACTGCAAACAAATCAGTTACCCATTCAGATAGTAAAGCTATTAGCCTACAGACAGTAAACACTACAGAAAGCCACAAAATGTATTTTTAAGCAGATAAAAAAGCAAAGCGACTCTACAGAATGCTTTTAACTGTAAACAAATCAGTTACCCATGCAGATACTAAACTGTTTGCCTACAGACAGTAAACACTACAGAAGGCCTACAAAATGAAAGTTTTTAAACAGATAAAGGAGTAAGGAGAGTCAGCAGAATGCTTTTAACTGCAAACAAATCAGTTACCCATGCAGATACTAAAGCTATTAGCCTACAGACAGTAAACACTACAGAAAGCCACAAAATGAAAGTTTTTAAACAGATAAAGGAGCAAAGAGACTCTACAGAATGCTTTTAACTGCAAACAAATCAGTTTCCCATGTAGATACTAAAGCTATTAGCCTACAGACAGTAAACACTACAGAAACCCAGAAAATGAAAGTTTTTAAACAGATAAAGGAGCAAAGAGACTCTACAGAATGCTTTTAACTGCAAACAAATCAGTTACCCATGCAGATACTAAAGCTATTAGCCTACAGACAGTAAACACTACAGAAAGCCACAAAACAAAAGTTTTTAAACAGATAAAGGAGCAAAGAGACTCTACAGAATGCTTTTAACTGCAAACAAATCAGTTACCCATGCAGATACTAAAGCTATTATCCTACAGACAGTAAACACTACTGAAATCCACAAAATGAAAGTTTTTAAACAGATAAAGGAGCAAAGAGACTCTACAGAATGCTTTTAACTGCAAACAAATCAGTTACCCATGCAGATACTAAATCTATTAGCCTACAGACAGTAAACACTACAGAAAGCCACAAAATGAAAGTTTTTGAATAGATAAAGGAGCAAAGAGACTCTACAGAATGCTTTTAACTGCAAACAAATCAGTTACCCATGCAGATACTAAAGCTATTAGCCTACAGACAGTGAACACTACAGAAAGCCACAAAAATGAAACTTTTTAAACAGATAATGGATGAAACAGACCCTATAGAAAGCATTTAACTGCTAAGAAGTCAGTTACCCATGCAGATACTAAAGCTGTTACCCTACAGACAGTAAACCCTACAGAAAGCCACAAAATGAAGTTTTTTAAAAAGATAAACGAGCAAACAGACTCTGCAGACTGCTTTTAACTGCAAACAAATCAGTTACCCATGCAGATACTAAAGCTATTACCCTACAGACAGTAAACCCTAGAGAAAGCCACAAAATGAAAGTTTTTAAACACATAAAGGAGCAAAGAGACTCTTCAGAATGCGGTTAACTGCAAACAAATAAGTTACCCAAGCAGATACTAAATCTATTATCCTACAGACAGTAAACACTACAGAAAGCCACAAAATGAAAGTTATTAAACAGATAAAGGAGCAAAGAGACTCTACAAAATGCTTTTAACTGTGAACAAATCAGTTACCCGTGCAGATACTAAAGATATTAGCCTACAGACAGTAAAAACTACAGAAAGCCACAAAATGAAAGTTTTTGAATAGATAAAGGAGCAAAGAGACTCTACAGAATGCTTTTAACTGCAAACAAATCAGTTACCCATGCAGATACTAAAGCTATTTGTCTACAGAGAGTAAACACTAAAGAAAGCCACAAAATGAAATGTTTTAAAGAGATAAACAAGCAACGAGAGTCTACAGAATGCTTTTAACTGCAAATACATCAGTTACCGGTGCAGATACTAAAGCTATTAGCCTACACACAGAAAACACTACAGAAAGCCAGAAAATTAAACTTTTTAAACAGATAAAGGAGCAAGGAGACTGTACAGAATGCTTTTAATTGTAAACAAATCAGTTACCCGTGCAGATACTAAAGCTATTAGCCTACAGACAGTAAACACTACAGAAAGCCACAAAATGAAAGTTTTTTTAAACAGATAAAGGAGCAAAGGAACTCTACAGAAGGCTTGTAACTGCAAACAAATCAGTTACCTGTGCAGATATTAATGCTATTACCCTACAGACAGAAAACACTACAGAAAGTCACAAAATGAAAGTTTTTAAACAGATAAAGGAGCAAAGAGACTCTACAGAATGCTTTTAACTGCAAACAAATCAGTTTCCCATGTAGATACTAAAGCTATTAGCCTACTGACAGTAAACACTACAGAAAGCCACAAAATTAATTTTTAAGCAGATAAAAGAGCAAAGCGACTCTACAGAATGCTTTTAACTGTAAACAAATCAGTTACCCATGCAGATACTAAACTGTTTTGCTACAAACAGTAAACACTACAGAAACCCAGAAAATTAAATATTTTAAACAGATAAAGGAGCAAAGAGACTCTACAGACTTCTTTTAACTGCAAACAAATCAGTTACCCATTCAGATAGTAAAGCTATTAGCCTACATACAGTAAACACTACAGAAAGCCACAAAAATGAATTTTTAAGCAGAAAAAAGAGCAAAGCAACTCTACAGAATGCTTTTAACTGTAAACAAATCAGTTACCCATGCAAATACTAAACTGTTTGCCTACAGACAGTAAACACTACAGAAATCCACAAAATTAAAGTTTTTAAACAGATAAAGGAGTAAGGAGAGTCAGCAGAATGCTTTTAACTGCAAACAAATCAGCTACTCATGCAGATACTAAAGCTATTAGCCTACAGACAGTAAACACTACAGAAAGCCACAAAATGAAAGTTTTTAAACAGATAAAGAAGCAAAGAGACTCTACAGAATGCTTTTAACTGCAAACAAATCAGTTTCCCATGTAGGTACTAAAGCTATTAGCCTACAGACAGTAAACACTACAGAAACCCAGAAAATGAAATATTTTAAACAGATAAAGGAGCAAAGAGACTCTACAGAATGCTTTTAACTGCAAACAAATCAGTTACCCATTCAGATACTAAAGCTATTAGCCTACAGACAGTAAACACTACAGAAAGCCACAAAATGAATTTTTTAAACAGATAAAAGAGCAAAGAGACTCTACAGAATGCTTTTAACTGTAAACAAATCAGTTACCCATGCAGATACTAAAGCTGTTAGCCTACAGGCAGTAAACACTACAGAAAGCCACAAAATTAAAGTTTTTAAACAGATAAAGGAGCAAAGAGACTCTACAGAATGCTTTTAACTGCAAACAAATCAGTTACCCATGCAGATACTAAAGCTATTAGCCTACAGACAGTAAACACTACAGAAAGCCACAAAATGAAAGTTTTTAAACAGATAAAGGAGGAAAGAGACTCTACAGAATGCTTTTAACTGCAAACAAATCAGTTACCCATGCAGATACTAAAACAGACAGTAAACACTACAGAATTTAACTGCAAACAAATCAGTTACCCATGCAGATACTAAAGCTATTAGCCTACAGACAGTAAACACTACAGAAAGCCACAAAATGAAAGTTTTTAAACAGATAAAGGAGCAAAGAGACTCTACAGAATGCTTTTAACTGCAAACAAATCAGTTACCCATGCAGATACTAAAGCTATTAGCCTACAGACAGTAAACACTACAGAAAGCCACAAAATGAAAGTTTTTAAACAGATAAAGGAGCAAAGAGACTCTACAGAATGCTTTTAACTGCAAACAAATCAGTTACCCATGCAGATACTAAAGCTATTAGCCTACAGACAGTAAACACTACAGAAAGCCACAAAATGAAAGTTTTTAAACAGATAAAGGAGCAAAGAGACTCTACAGAATGCTTTTAACTGCAAACAAATCAGTTACCCATGCAGATACTAAAGCTATTAGCCTACAGACAGTAAACACTACAGAAAGCCACAAAATGAATTTTTTAAACAGATAAAGGAGCAAAGAGACTCTACAGAATGCTTTTAACTGTAAACAAATCAGTTACCCATGCAGATACTAAAGCTATTAGCCTACAGACAGTAAACACTACAGAAACCCAGAAAATTAAATATTTTAAACAGATAAATGAGCAAAGAGACTCTACAGACTTCTTTTAACTGCAAACAAATCAGTTACCCATTCAGATAGTAAACCTATTAGCCTACAGACAGTAAACACTACAGAAAGCCACAAAATGAATTTTTTAAACAGATAAAGGAGCAAAGAGAATCTACAGAATGCTTTTAACTGTAAACAAATCAGTTACCCATGCAGATACTAAACGGTTTGCCTACAGACAGTAAACACTACAGAAAGCCACAAAATGAAATGTTTTAAACAGATAAAAAAGTAAGGAGAGTCAGCAGAATGCTTTTAACTGCAAACAAATCAGTTACCCATGCAGATACTAAAGCTATTAGCCTACAGACAGTAAACACTACAGAAAGCCATGAAATGAAAGTTTTTAAACAGAAAAAGCAGCAAAGCAACTCTACAGAAGGCTTGTAACTGCAAACAAATCAGTTACCAATGCAGATACTAAAGCTATTAGCCTACAGACAGTAAACACTACAGAAAGCCACAATATGAAAGTTTTTAAACAGATAAAGGAGCAAAGAGACTGTACAGGATGCTTTTAACTGCAAACAAATCAGTTACCCATGCAGATACTAAAGCTATTAGCCTACAGACAGTAAACACTACAGAAAGCCACAAAATGAAAGTTTTTAAACAGATAAAGGAGCAAAGAGACTCTACAGAATGCTTTTAACTGCAAACAAATCAGTTACCCATGCAGATACTAAAGCTATTAGCCTACAGACAGTAAACACTACAGAAAGCCACAAAATGAAAGTTTTTAAACAGATAAAGGAGCAAAGAGACTCTACAGAATGCTTTTAACTGCAAACAAATCAGTTACCCATGCAGATACTTAAGCTATTAGCCTACATACAGTAAACACTACAGAAAGCCACAAAATGAAAGTTTTTAAACAGATAAAGGAGCAAAGAGACTCTACAGAATGCTTTTAACTGCAAACAAATCAGTTACCCATGCAGATACTAAAGCTATTAGCCTACAGACAGTGAACACTACAGAAAGCCACAAAAATGAAACTTTTTAAACAGATAATGGATGAAACAGACCCTATAGAAAGCATTTAACTGCAAAGAAGTCAGTTACCCATGCAGATACTAAAGCTGTTACCCTACAGACAGTAAACCCTACAGAAAGCCACAAAATGAAGTTTTTTAAAAAGATAAACAAGCAAACAGACTCTGCAGACTGCTTTTAACTGCAAACAAATCAGTTACCCATGCAGATACTAAAGCTATTACCCTACAGACAGTAAACCCTAGAGAAAGCCACAAAATGAAAGTTTTTAAACACATAAAGGAGCAAAGAGACTCTTCAGAATGCGGTTAACTGCAAACAAATAAGTTACCCAAGCAGATACTAAATCTATTATCCTACAGACAGTAAACACTACAGAAAGCCACAAAATGAAAGTTATTAAACAGATAAAGGAGCAAAGAGACTCTACAAAATGCTTTTAACTGTGAACAAATCAGTTACCCGTGCAGATACTAAAGATATTAGCCTACAGACAGTAAAAACTACAGAAAGCCACAAAATGAAAGTTTTTGAATAGATAAAGGAGCAAAGAGACTCTACAGAATGCTTTTAACTGCAAACAAATCAGTTACCCATGCAGATACTAAAGCTATTTGTCTACAGAGAGTAAACACTAAAGAAAGCCACAAAATGAAATGTTTTAAAGAGATAAACAAGCAACGAGAGTCTACAGAATGCTTTTAACTGCAAATACATCAGTTACCGGTGCAGATACTAAAGCTATTAGCCTACACACAGAAAACACTACAGAAAGCCAGAAAATTAAACTTTTTAAACAGATAAAGGAGCAAGGAGACTGTACAGAATGCTTTTAATTGTAAACAAATCAGTTACCCGTGCAGATACTAAAGCTATTAGCCTACAGACAGTAAACACTACAGAAAGCCACAAAATGAAAGTTTTTTAAACAGATAAAGGAGCAAAGCAACTCTACAGAAGGCTTGTAACTGCAAACAAATCAGTTACCTGTGCAGATATTAATGCTATTAGCCTACAGACAGAAAACACTACAGAAAGTCACAAAATGAAAGTTTTTAAACAGATAAAGGAGCAAAGAGACTCTACAGAATGCTTTTAACTGCAAACAAATCAGTTTCCCATGTAGATACTAAAGCTATTAGCCTACTGACAGTAAACACTACAGAAAGCCACAAAATTAATTTTTAAGCAGATAAAAGAGCAAAGCGACTCTACAGAATGCTTTTAACTGTAAACAAATCAGTTACCCATGCAGATACTAAACTGTTTTCCTACAAACAGTAAACACTACAGAAACCCAGAAAATTAAATATTTTAAACAGATAAAGGAGCAAAGAGACTCTACAGACTTCTTTTAACTGCAAACAAATCAGTTACCCATTCAGATAGTAAAGCTATTAGCCTACATACAGTAAACACTACAGAAAGCCACAAAAATGAATTTTTAAGCAGATAAAAGAGCAAAGCAACTCTACAGAATGCTTTTAACTGTAAACAAATCAGTTACCCATGCAAATACTAAACTGTTTGCCTACAGACAGTAAACACTACAGAAATCCACAAAATTAAAGTTTTTAAACAGATAAAGGAGTAAGGAGAGTCAGCAGAATGCTTTTAACTGCAAACAAATCAGCTACTCATGCAGATACTAAAGCTATTAGCCTACAGACAGTAAACACTACAGAAAGCCACAAAATGAAAGTTTTTAAACAGATAAAGAAGCAAAGAGACTCTACAGAATGCTTTTAACTGCAAACAAATCAGTTTCCCATGTAGGTACTAAAGCTATTAGCCTACAGACAGTAAACACTACAGAAACCCAGAAAATGAAATATTTTAAAAAGATAAAGGAGCAAAGAGACTCTACAGACTTCTTTTAACTGCAAACAAATCAGTTACCCATTCAGATAGTAAAGCTATTAGCCTACAGACAGTAAACACTACAGAAAGCCACAAAATGAATTTTTTAAACAGATAAAGGAGCAAAGAGACTCTACAGAATGCTTTTAACTGTAAACAAATCAGTTACCCATGCAGATACTAAACTGTTTGCCGACAGACAGTAAACACTACAGAAAGCCACAAAATTAAAGTTTTTAAACAGATAAAGGAGCAAAGAGACTCTACAGAATGCTTTTAACTGCAAACAAATCAGTTACCCATGCAGATACTAAAGCTATTAGCCTACAGACAGTAAACACTACAGAAAGCCACAAAAATGAAAGTTTTTAAACAGATAAAGGAGGAAAGAGACTCTACAGAATTCTTTTAACTTTAACTGCAAAAAAATCAGTTTCCCATGTAGATACTAAAGCTATTATCCTACAGACAGTAAACACTACTGAAATCCATAAAATGAAAGTTTTTAAAGGAGCAAAGAGACTCTACAGAATGCTTTTAACTGCAAAGAAATCAGTTACCCATGCAGATACTAAAGCTATTAACCTACAGACAGTAAACACTACAGAAAGCCACAAAATGAAAGTTTTTAAACAGATAAAGGAGCAAAGAGATTCTACAGAATGCTTTTAACTGCAAACAAATCAGTTACCCATGCAGATACTAAAGCTATTAGCCTACAGACAGTAAACACTACAGAAAGCCACAAAATGAAAGTTTTTAAACAGATAAAGGAGCAAAGAGACTCTACAGAATGCTTTTAACTGCAAACAAATCAGTTACCCATGTAGATACTAAAGCTATTAGCCTACAGACAGTAAACACTACAGAAAGCCACAAAATGAAATGTTTTAAACAGATAAAGGAGGAAAGAGACTCTACAGAATGCTTTTAACTGCAAACAAATCAGTTACCCATGCAGATACTAAAGCTATTAGCCTACAGACAGTAAACACTACAGAAAGCCACAAAATGAAAGTTTTAAACAGATAAAGGAGCAAAGAGACTGTACAGGATGCTTTTAACTGCAAACAAATCAGTTACCCATGCAGATACTAAAGCTATTAGCCTACAGACAGTAAACACTACAGAAAGCCACAAAATGAAAGTTTTTAAACAGATAAAGGAGCAAAGAGACTGTACAGGATGCTTTTATCTGCAAACAAATCAGTTACCCATGCAGATACTAAAGCTTTTAGCCTACAGACAGTAAACACTACAGAAAGCCACAAAATGAAAGTTTTTAAACAGATAAAGGAGCAAAGAGACTCTACAGAATGCATGTAACTGCAAACAAATCAGTTACCCATGCAGATACTAAAGCTATTAGCCTATAGACAGTAAATACTACAGAAAGCTACAAAATGAAAGTTTTTAAACAAATAAAGGAGCAAAGAGACTCTACAGAATGCTTTTAACTGCAAACAAATCAGTTACCCATGCAGATACTAAAGCTATTAGCCTACAGACAGTAAACACTACAGAAAGCCACAAAATGAAATGTTTTAAACAGATAAAGGAGAAAAGAGACTGTACAGAATGCTTTTAACTGCAAACAAATCAGTTACCCATGCAGATACTAAAGCTATTAGCCTACAGACAGTAAACACTACAGAAAGCCATGAAATGAAAGTTTTTAAACAGAAAAAGCAGCAAAGCAACTCTACAGAAGGCTTGTAACTGCAAACAAATCAGTTACCTGTGCAGATATTAACGCTATTAGCCTACAGACAGAAAACACTACAGAAAGCCACAAAATAAAAGTTTTTCAACAGATAAAGGAGCAAAGAGACTCTACAGAATGCTTTTAACTGCAAACAAATCAGTTTCCCATGTAGATACTAAAGCTATTAGCCTACAGACAGTAAAAACTACAGAAACCCAGAAAATACAGACAGTAAACACTACAGAAACCCAGAAAATTAAATATTTTAAACAGATAAAGGAGCAAAGAGACTCTACAGACTTCTTTTAACTGCAAACAAATCAGTTACCCATTGAGATAGTAAACCTATTAGCCTACAGACAGTAAACACTACAGAAAGCCACAAAATGTATTTTTAAGCAGATAAAAGAGCAAAGCGACTCTACAGAATGCTTTTAACTGTAAACAAATCAGTTACCCATGCCGATACTAAACTGTTTGCCTACAGACAGTAAACACTACAGAAGGCCACAAAATGAAAGTTTTTAAACAGATAAACCTACAGACAGTAAACACTACAGAAGGCCACAAAATGAAAGTTTTTAAACAGATAAAAGAGCAAAGAGACTCTACAGAATGCTTTTAACTGCAAACAAATCAGTTTCCCATGTAGATACTAAAGCTATTAGCCTACAGACAGTAAACACTATAGAAACCCAGAAAATTAAATATTTTAAACAGATAAAGGAGCAAAGAGACTCTACAGAATGCTTGTAACTGCAAACAAATCAGTTACCCATGCAGATACTAAAGCATTTAGCCTACAGACAGTAAAAACTACAGAAAGCCACAAAACAAAAGTTTTTAAACAGATAAAGGAGGAAAGAGACTCTACAGAATGCTTTTAACTGCAAACAAATCAGTTACCCATGCAGATACTAAAGCTATTATCCTACAGACAGTAAACACTACTGAAATCCACAAAATGAAAGTTTTTAAACAGATAAAGGAGCAAAGACACTCTACAAAATGCTTTTAACTGTGAACAAATCAGTTACCCATGCAGATACTAAAGATATTAGCCTACAGACAGTAAACACTACAGAAAGCCCCAAAATGAAAGTTTTTGAATAGATAAAGGAGCAAAGAGACTCTACAGAATGCTTTTAACTGCAAACAAATCAGTTACCCATGCAGATACCAAAGCTATTAGCCTACAGACAGTGAACACTACAGAAAGCCACAAAAATGAAACTTTTTAAACAGATAATGGATGAAACAGACCCTATAGAAAGCATTTAACTGCAAAGAAGTCAGTTACCCATGCAGATACTAAAGCTGTTACCCTACAGACAGTAAACCCTACAGAAAGCCACAAAATGAAGATTTTAAAAAGATAAATGAGCAAACAGACTCTGCAGACTGCTTTTAACTGCAAACAAATCAGTTACCCATGCAGATACTAAAGCTATTAGCCTACAGACAGTAAACCCTAGAGAAAGCCACAAAATGAAAGTTTTTAAACACATAAAGGAGCAAAGAGACTCTTCAGAATGCGGTTAACTGCAAACAAATAAGTTACCCAAGCAGATACTAAATCTATTATCCTACAGACAGTAAACACTACAGAAAGCCACAAAATGAAAGTTATTAAACAGATAAAGGAGCAAAGAGACTCTACAAAATGCTTTTAACTGTGAACAAATCAGTTACCCGTGCAGATACTAAAGATATTAGCCTACAGACAGTAAAAACTACAGAAAGCCACAAAATGAAAGTTTTGAATAGATAAAGGAGCAAAGAGACTCTACAGAATGCTTTTAACTGCAAACAAATCAGTTACCCATGCAGATACTAAAGCTATTTGTCTACAGAGAGTAAACACTAAAGAAAGCCACAAAATGAAATGTTTTAAAGAGATAAACAAGCAACGAGAGTCTACAGAATGCTTTTAACTGCAAATACATCAGTTACCGGTGCAGATACTAAAGCTATTAGCCTACACACAGAAAACACTACAGAAAGCCAGAAAATTAAACTTTTTAAACAGATAAAGGAGCAAGGAGACTGTACAGAATGCTTTTAATTGTAAACAAATCAGTTACCCGTGCAGATACTAAAGCTATTAGCCTACAGACAGTAAACACTACAGAAAGCCACAAAATGAAAGTTTTTTAAACAGATAAAGGAGCAAAGCAACTCTACAGAAGGCTTGTAACTGCAAACAAATCAGTTACCTGTGCAGATATTAATGCTATTAGCCTACAGACAGAAAACACTACAGAAAGTCACAAAATGAAAGTTTTTAAACAGATAAAGGAGCAAAGAGACTCTACAGAATGCTTTTAACTGCAAACAAATCAGTTTCCCATGTAGATACTAAAGCTATTAGCCTACTGACAGTAAACACTACAGAAAGCCACAAAATTAATTTTAAGCAGATAAAAGAGCAAAGCGACTCTACAGAATGCTTTTAACTGTAAACAAATCAGTTACCCATGCAGATACTAAACTGTTTTCCTACAAACAGTAAACACTACAGAAACCCAGAAAATTAAATATTTTAAACAGATAAAGGAGCAAAGAGACTCTACAGAATGCTTTTAACTGCAAACAAATCAGTTACCCATTCAGATAGTAAAGCTATTAGCCTACAGACAGTAAACACTACAGAAAGCCACAAAATGAAATTTTTAAACAGTTAAAAGAGCAAAGAGACTCTACAGAATGCTTTTAACTGCAAACAAATCAGTTACCTGTGCAGATACTAAATCTATTAGCCTACAGACAGTAAACACTACAGAAAGCCACAAAAGTAAGTTTTTAAACAGATAAAGGAGCAAAGAGACTCTACAGAATGCTTTTAACTGCAAACAAATCAGTTTCCCATGTAGATACTAAAGCTATTAGCCTACAGACAGTAAACACTACAGAAACCCAGAAAATGAAATATTTTAAAAAGATAAAGGAGCAAAGAGACTCTACAGACTTCTTTTAACTGCAAACAAATCAGTTACCCATTCAGATAGTAAAGCTATTAGCCTACAGACAGTAAACACTACAGAAAGCCACAAAATGAATTTTTAAGCAGATAAAAGAGCAAAGCGACTCTACAGAATGCTTTTAACTGTAAACAAATCAGTTACCCATGCAGATACTAAACTGTTTGCCGACAGACAGTAAACACTACAGAAGGCCACAAAATTAAAGTTTTTAAACAGATAAAGGAGCAAAGAGACTCTACAGAATGCTTGTAACTGCAAACAAATCAGTTACCCATGCAGATACTAAAGCATTTAGCCTACAGACAGTAAAAACTACAGAAAGCCACAAAACAAAAGTTTTTAAACAGATAAAGGAGGAAAGAGACTCTACAGAATGCTTTTAACTGCAAACAAATCAGTTACCCGTGCAGATACTAAAGCTATTATCCTACAGACAGTAAACACTACTGAAATCCACAAAATGAAAGTTTTTAAACAGATAAAGGAGCAAAGAGACTCTATGGAATGCTTTTAACTGCAAAGAAATCAGTTACCCATGCAGATACTAAAGCTATTAACTTACAGACACTAAACACTATAGAAAGCTACAAACTGAAATTTTTAAACAGATAAAGGAACAGAGATTCTACAGAATTCTTTTAACTGCAAACAAATCAGTTACCCATTCAGATAGTAAAGCTATTAGCCTACAGACAGTAAACACTACAGAAAGCCACAAAATGATTTTTTTAAAGAAATAAAGGAGCAAAGAGACTCTACAGAATGCTTTTAACTGTAAACAAACCAGTTACCGGTGCAGATACTAAACTGTTTACCTACAGACAGGAAACACTACAGAAAGCCACAAAATGAAATGTTTTAAACAGATAAAGGAGAAAAGAGTCTACAGAATGATTTTAACTGCAAACAAATCAGTTACCTGTGCAGATACTTAAGCTATTAGCCTACAGACAGTAAACACTACAGAAAGACACAAAATGAAAGTTTTTAAACAAATAAAGGAGCAAAGAGACTCTACAGAATGCTTTTAACTGCAAACAAATCAGTTACCCATGCAGATACTAAAGCTATTAGCCTACAGACAGTAAACACTACAGAAAGCCACAAAATGAAAGTTTTTAAACAGATAAAAACGAAACCACAAATGTTTTAACGAAAAAACAGACCCTCAGAATCTTTTCCCCAACAAAACATAAAAAGCCCCAAAAAAAAAGTTTTAAACAGTAAAACAAAGAACCAAAATTTTTAACCCAAAAAAAGCCCCCGAGATCTAAAGCTTTACCCCAACAAAACATACAAAAAAGAAATAAATATTTTAAACAGTAAAACAAAGAACCACAAATGTTTTAACCCAAAAAAAGACCCCCGAGATCTAAAGCTTTACCACAACAGTAAAAACCCCAGAAACCCAAAAAAAAAAGTTTTCAGATAAAACAAAGAACCCAGAATTTTTTTTTTAAACAAATAACCCCCGAGATCTAAAGATTGCCTAAACGAAACAACCCGAAAACCCCAAAATAAAGTTTTTAAACAGTAAAAAAAAGCCAAAAGTTTTAACGAAAAAAAGAAGAGATCTAAAGCTTTACCCCAACAAAACATACGGCCCCAAAAAAAAAAGTTTTAAAAAGATAAAACAAAAGCCAAGAAAATTTTAACCAAAAAAAGACCCCCGCAATACAAAGCTTTTAAACGTAAAAACAGAAAACCCAAAAAGAAAATTTTAAAAGTAAAAGCAAAAAACCTTTAAA
>NC_056739.1:634204295-634278372 GCF_019279795.1 Protopterus annectens | reverse complement strand
TTTGCTTTGACTTGTTCAAATGAGTATTTAATTTGTTTAGATGTTTCCATTATCTGCATTGGCACTAATTTAGAGACTATTGTCTTTAGAAAATCTGCGCAAATAAACAAATTTTTGTATCGTACTAACATGCATGCCCCACATGTTTTTAAGGGCATAACCAAAGGGCAATTTCTGAGGATAATTAGGCTTAATACAACAATTAGATTTCAACAGCAAATTGTTGGATTAAAAAATGGCTTTGTTAATAGGGGGTATAATATAAATAGCCTTGGTATCCATTGATATTGAAATTGCAAAAGTTACACGGTTAAGGGCATCTGCTGCTAGACCCTAATTTGGAATAAGCAATAAAAGGCGAACTGAGTGAAATGAGATCTGCACAAAAAGATGAAAAGTTATGTTATGTTACAACTTGTAATAGGAATACTGTTGATATCAGAAAAATAAGTAATAACTTGTGTATTTTAAGATCTTTACCTGAACTACATCCTATTATTGGTAATGCCCCTAGCTTCTCATATCGAAATTGCCGTAGTTAAAACAAATATTGTGCTACAAGGATATGTGTATGACAGTTGATGACAATATTAGTACCAATTGTACTGTACCATGCAATAACTGTTGCTGTTATGAAGCTATAAATAAAGATGCCGCTTTTATTCACCCAGTTACTGGGAGGATGTATAAGTTTAGATGTTTTGCAATGTGTAATAACTAAACATTTAGTATATCTTGAAACTTCTAAATTATGTACAGCCTTCTATATAGGGCAGACAACATGAAGGCTTAAAGATAGAATAATTGAACATAGGTCTGATACGAGAAGGAATGTTTATACAAATTCATTGGCTACACAGAAATGAATATGGCAATGGCCACAGTTTTGTTTTTATGGCAATAGAGAGTGAATATTAATATGCACAAAGGTGGTATTAATAATAGGCTTGAAATTAAGGAATATGAGTGGATATTACGAATGAATGCTGACACTTTACCTGGTTTAAACCAGATGGTGTCATTGAAACCTATATTAAAGCTTAAGCAAATATGTCTACATTAGCATTGTTTCACTTTAAGGTTTTAATTGGGCATTAATTGTTAATTGGTAGACTGTGTATGATTGATATATATATATATATATATATATATATAAGTGGACTGTTTTATTTTTAGCTGTATACCACTGATGAAAGTATTTTTTTATAAAGCTCTTTTGTTTTTTATTATACAGTTGTTCTAGTAGTGTTGTCAGGTTCCTTTTTACTTAATGAATTCCATTTACTCAGGTAAAACAGCAACCTGAAATAATTTAAGCTACTGTTGAAACAACACCTAAAGGGCTTATGGCTTTGCTGATGTACCACATCTGGCTAATTCCCTAAATTACCATATCCACTCTGTCCCATCCTGTTCTAAAATGACCACTTGGCCAGTAATATTTGCTCTTTCTCTGCACTATTATGTCCACAGAACTAACTCAAGAAAACAAGGCACCCTGGTGGAATCACAAGATCAATCGGATGTATAACGTGATGAAGAAAAGCATGACAAAAATTAGGTGGTGTAGCACCCAGCAGGATAAAAGCACACACATCAAACTAAACAAACCACTTAGAGGACAGATAAAGGCTATCAAAGCCAAATTTTTGAGGTAAGGTTTGGCCTCTCAGGCTAAGGACAACCACAAAGCATTCTTTAACTATGTCCACAACCTCAAAGGCAGTACACAACTGTGTGCAGAGCTCATGGTAAATGGAGCCACCTATACTGAGCCAGAAGATGTAGTAAACTCTTGGCTGATAACTTCAGCTCCACCTTTACTACTCTCTCCCCCTCAAACTTCCCTCAGGAAATATCATCAGATATAACTCCCCCTGTTATCACTAGGGAACAGGTCCTTAATGCTCTTTCTGAGACCAAGAACACTACATCAATGGGCCCAGACAATATCCCAGGATGCCTTCTAAATAACATGAAACATGATCTATTAGGGCCTCTGGAATTACTATTTAATTTTAGCCTCCAAACAGGCTTCGTGCCTCATGAATGGAGAAAGGAAACAGTCATCCCTCTGCACAAAGATGGGCCATCTACAGACCCTGGAAACTACAGACCTGTAAGTCTCACTAGTCTTGTATGTAAAGCCATGGAAAGAATTATCATGGAGATGATCAATAGAAATAAAGTAAATCTCTAGACACTGGACCCAACTCAGTCTGGTTTCGTCAAGAGCAGATCATGCCTACTCAACCTGTTGGACTTTTTTGAGAAGGTCACCAAAGCAATGGATGAGGGAAAAATCGTTCACTGCCTACCTTGACTTGGCCAAGGCATTTGACACAATACCCCACTCGAGCAATGTTGACAAACTCTAGAGAGTAGGTACAAACCTATATGTCACCCGGTGGATAGCCAGCTGGCTCACTGACATGATCTAGGAATTTAGAATTAGACAGTCCACCACTACAAAGAGGCAGTCACAAGTGGAATTCTCGATGATCAGTCCTTGGACTGCTCCTTTTTGGCATTTACTTCTGTGAAGTCAAGACTACTGTCAGTGGTCCCTGGCTTGCAGATGATTAAAAATTAGGAGCTGTAATTCAATCTCACACTAACACAGATGTTCTCCAGGAGTGGCTGACACAAACAACTGGCGTCAGAGCCATGGACTAAAACTAAATACCAAGAAATGCATAATAGTATCATTTGGAAAGTCATCCATCCCTGATAACTGCCATATTGACAACACACCCCTTAGAGTTGACTCACTAGTCAGGGACTAAGGAACACACACAGATGGTAATCTAGCATTTAATCATCATGTGTCTACAGTGGGGAGGAAATCATTCTATGTTGCGTAACTTATAAACAAAGGTATGGCATCGAAGTCCAGGGATGTCATTGTTCCACTGTATTCAGCGTTCATTAGACCTATCATTGAGTACAGTGCCCCCTTTGGTATGTGCTTAACCAGGCATATCCAACAACTGGAAAGTTTCAATAAAAGAATGCAGGGTGTAAGTAACATGTCCTATGCAGACTGCCTCAAAGCCCTATCCCTGTATACCGTCTCCTACAGGCTTATGAGGAGAGTTCTATGGCTGGCATACGGGGCATTGTCATACCTCCTGCATATCCACGAAACAAACAGTACCAGAATTACCCATTCTAAAGACTTAAACCTTGCCTGTGATATAAATAAGACCTGCTGGAGAGATCCCCATCTGTGGAACAGGCTGTCCATCCATGTGAAGCAGAGTTCCTTTCTAATCCAATTCAAGTACAACTTGGACAATTGGGTGGGAAAACGGAAATTCATCCCTGGTTTGGCCCCCATATCTCTAATGTAAATGGGTAACCTGTAAATGGTTCATCTCCCAGACACAGCCTTACACTTATCAGGGGTATCAGAACTTGTCAGAGATTTGGGATGCATTGCTAGGCTTCAAAAGGCCCTTGCGGTCATTACCCTAGTAAACACCTATGAACATGGCCACATGCACTGTCTGCATCTTTACATTATGAAAATTCAGTTTACCATGATTTTAAAATAGAATGGGTCTAAACACTCATTCTGATCTATCTTTGAATGATTTCTCATATCACTGCAGTGCCTTTATCAATATTATAATATGTTTGAATCCTGACTGTTCAAATGCATTTTGCCGTTTTTTTTTTCCTCACTGTTGTGTTCTTAATTATTGATTTTTCTCATTTTTGAATGCTGAAATGATTTATTATACTATGTATCCTACTTTCTATCTCTATCTTGCAGAACTTTTCTTCCCAGACCCCCAATGAAAAGGGGTTTTCCTCCCATTGAGACTTTCCTGTCATCAAAAGCAATAAATGAAAAAGTAATCTGATGATGTTAATTTTCATTCATTCCTCAACAGGTGGGTTCAGATCCAACCCTCAGATTTGACTCTGCCATTATTTTAGCTCTTGGCCACTAGATAACTCTTGAGCTCCAACCTTACCTGGCTATATGGGTAGATTCAGCTATGGGTTTTTCTAATCATATCAACCAATTGGCTAATGATAGTTATAATACTATAGGTTGTATAAAAAGATTTATAAAGTCTAGGAAATCGAACATAATGAAGTCATTGTTAGTTACATTAGACCCAATCTTGAGTATGGAATAACAATATGGAAACCCTATAGGAAAACAAGCATGAATAAACTGGAAAGAGTACAGCGGAAATATACTAAGGGCATCCATGGATGTGAAAATCTAAGTTATTATGAAAGACTAAAATATCTGAACTTGTACAGTGTCTCTTACAGATATTTAAGAGATCTTATTCAGGTATATAGGGCATTTAGGGACAACTACCTCTGGGAATGTTTGGGGTTATCAAAACGTACTAGAGAATTGTCGGATAACCTATGTAGAAGATTCTATAGGAATAAGAAGTGTCAGTCTATAATGTTTTCAGCTTCCTCTATGCATTTCCAGCATGGAGAAAAATGCAACCCAAAACATTAATTTTCTCAAAGAATGGTAAAGCTTGGAGGCTGAAGCTCTGCAGGCTGCTAGGGTACTATGCACATTGCAAAATAGTTAAGCATGACTGTGCATGGCATAACTCCTTCTTTCAGTATTAGTGTGTATTGTTTTCAGCTTTCTTTGTGCATTTCCACCATTGTATGCATAGAGAAAATACAACCTGAAACATACATTTTTTCAGAGACTGGTAAAGCTAAGAAGCTGAAACTCTACAGACTGCTAGGGTGCTAAGCACACTTTAAAATGGCTATGCCCAACTGTACCTGGGTTTACTCTTTCTTTTATTGTCAGTGTATACTGCTTTTAGCATTCTCTACGCATTTCCAATATAGAGAAAAATACAACCCGACTAGTTGTCTGATTTTTAAGGAAAGAGTATGTCCCAGGGAAAGGGTAAATGTTACGTGATGGAAAGTTAGAAATCACCCATAAGGAGTGTATAGGACATTGAATAAAGGGGTAGTACATTCAGCCTCTCCTGGTAACTCTTGTCTTTTAAGCCTGTGATCTTTTTAGCTAGGAATTTTTGGAGTCTTTCTAGGTGCTTGATAAGCCTTGTAAAATACATCACAAAGGCAGCATTGTTTTAGATAATAGCTCTGCTCAACGTGGAATATATGTAGATACAAATTTCATTACCAGGCTATAATTCATACCACTCCTTTTGGCCACCTAACTTGGACCGAAGCACTAAAGGTAGAGGCATGTCCATATTCATTAAGGATATCCACAACTCCAGGCTAGTTGCTCAGCATAATGTATCTGAGATTATCCAAGTGCAACTAACTCTGGACAAGACTGCAATGCAAATTGTAGCTTGCTACAGATCCTCCACCATGCCCCAGGATTCCCACTCCTCATTTCTTGATACACCCTAATAATGGGCAATTTCAACTACTCCAGCATTAACTGGGAAAACTACTTGTGTACCAACTCTTGTACTCCACGTTTTCTGGAATTCATAAATTCCAATGCCTTGGATCAACTTATCCACACCCCCACCAGGGGCAGCAATATCCTAGACCTGGTCATTACCAACATGGGCAACTGGTGTTCCACACCACAGGTCAATTCCTTGTTGGTCAGATCTGACCACAAGCAAATCACCCTAGACATTCACACCCCAGCCCCACCCCCATTAGGGAAACCACTGTAAAAAAATTCTCCAAAGCCAACTTCATGCTTCTTAAGACAAAAGTGGCAAACTTCACAATACCCATGCTGATGGACAATAGAGATACAACTGCTGAATCCTATACAATTGCACTTTATAAGCACTTACACTAGTTCATGGATCGTGCAATCCCCAACAGAACCAAGATGCTATCCTCCAAAAAAAGGAAGCCAATCTTCTGGTCCCCTGCTATAAACAAACTCTACAACAGAAGAAAGAAACTGTTGCAAAAAAAAGTAAAATCCCATGATTGGAGGAACCCCGTGGTCAGCATCAGTAAAAAGCTGAGATCCCTCATAAAATCCTCTAAAGCTAGTTACGAAAACAAAATCGCCACTGATTCTAAATACAACCACAAAGCATTCTATAGCTATGTCAAGAATCTCAATGGAAACACTCAGATCTGCTCTGAGTTACAGCACAATGGCACTAAATATACAGAACCAACTGATATTGCCAACATCCTGGCAGGTAGGTTCAGTGCTAACTTTACCTCTCTCTCATCCCCTAAAGGGCCCATCTCTATACCAGAAGAATGCAAAGTACCTGTAATCACTGCTGCACAGGTAAAAAACACACTCTCCAAAGCCAAGAACACAGCATCCATGGGACCTGACAACATCCCAGGCCATGCTCTACATGAACTACAAAAAGAAATGGCACCCCACCTAAGTACCATGTTCAATCATAGCCTCACCTCAGGCTTTGTGCCCACCAAATGGTGCATAGTAATGGTTATCTCATTCCACAAAGGGGGAGCCACCACGGACCCCTGAAACTACCACCCCATTAGCCTGACGAGCCTGGTCTGCAAGGCTGCTGGGAGTGTCATTACTCATGGAACTTATAAACAATGACATTGGTAATCTCCAAACTCTGGACCCTACCAGTTCAGGATTATAAAAAAGGGGAACCCCGCCATCAACCCCAAAGGGTTTAAAACCCCCCCCCAAATTAAGCACTCATTTAAAAGAAAAATCCCATTCACAAAATTCCCAATGGCCATGAAACCCCAACTGTAAAATAAAATTAAACCAACTTAACTAGTAAAGTGGATCCACGGGGAGTCCTACCCCCTCCGGGACACCTTCTGGTCGGCTAAACAAATTTTTCAACAAAGAAATGTGCAAAAGTAAAATCAAATTTAAGAGTGGACACCCTAAAAGGGTCCTAAAATCCTGGTGTTAAACCATTCCCCAAACTAAAAAAAAAAAAGGGCATTTATCCTTTTGGTAAAAACTCTGACCCATAACTCCCTGGGGGTAGCACTTCCCCAAAATTGGAAAAGGATTGGGGAACATGGCAGTAGTTTCCCCTTTGTAACCTACCTTAAAAATCCCTAGGGCCACCTCATAAAAAAAGGGGTCATTTTTCCTTATAAACCTCCCCCCAGGTAAAACACCCTCCAAAAAAAGGGAACGAAACCCTTTTTTTGGCTTGGCAATTTTCAGATGTTTAAATTTTGTTTTAATGCACCAGACATTTTAATAAAAAAATCACCTAAAAATTTTTTCCCAAAAGGGAAAGTAAGGTAAATCCAGGGGGAAAGGGGCCAACCCCCCAAAAAGGGGGTACGAACCTGGTCTGCAACCCCTTTTAGTTTACCTTTTATTTTTTTTTGTAATTTCCAATTTTTTAATAAGTAAATTAAAAGGGTAATTCTCTAAAAACTGGAGGCAAACTTTGAGGAAAAGTGGTACACAAAAAAAAAACAGATCTCCCAGGCTTAACCCCCCAAATTGGATTTTTTGTTTTACTTTTTTTGGATTTACTTTTTTACAAAAAAAATCCCCAAAAAGGGTTTTTTTCCCAAAGGGTAAAAAAAGACTAAACCTCGGGTGGGCAGAGTACCACCATTAAAAAGGGTATCTCGGGTTGGTTAACTCCCTTTGAAGAGTTTAAAGGTTTTTCCTAAATTTCCTGTTTTTCTAGTAAAAAAAATCCCCTAAAAGTGGAATTTCTCAAAGGGGGGAAAACTGGGGGCAAAACCTGGGGTAAGCATTCCACCACAAAAAGTATGAAATCCTTTTGGTTAACCTCTTTCAATGACCTATTTTTTTTTAGCTTTCCCAATTTACCCTTTTTTACAAAAAAAAAATACCCCTGAAAATTTTTTTTCCCAAGAGGGGAAAAACCTAAAGGTGAAACCTCAAAAGGTATTTCCCTCAAAATTTTAACCGGTTGGCAACTTTTTTTCATAAGTTTATTGTTTTTGCTTTCTATGCATTTTTTTTAGTTTCTTTAAAATTTTAACTAAAAATAAAACCCCCAAAACCCCTTTTTTCAAAGATTAAACTAAGGTAATCTCATTTTAGGGAAGCCAATAATTTTGGAAAGAGTGCCATATTTTTTTTTTTCAAAGGTACTGTTTTTGTTTCTCTATGCACTTCCAGAAAAAAGGGGGAAAACCCTTAAATTTTTTCAAAATGGTAAAGTTATCGAATTGACTCTAGGGAGAACTAAAACACTTGAAAGATCGTGGCATAACCCTCCCAGAAACTTTTAATTTGTTTTTCTTTTATTTGAGCTTTGGGGGGGTACCCCCATTAATTTTTCAAAGGGGGAAAATCTAAATTTTTTGGTTCTCAGAATAAAGCATTAAGCAAACTTCCCTGGCAGGACTCCCCTTTTAGTTCGCAATTGTTTTTGCTTTTTTCATAAAAAAAATAAATAAAAACCTTTCTCAAAGACGTCAAATAAGAAATTCATTTAGGGTATTCAAAAAAACAGAGCAAACTTGTGGCAAACCCCTTATTTTCTAAGGAAAAGGGCAATCTTGGCCCCGCTAAAAAAATAAAATAAAACTTAAATTGTAAAATTTAAATGAAATGGGCAAAATTTCATTGGGGAAAACCTTAAAAATAATTAAAAGGGGGAAGCTTTAGTTGAACGGGAGGAGAAAAAAAAAAAATTTTTTTAAAAAGGCGAAAACTGGGGCAAAACGCTCGGGAACCCCCAAAAAAACTTTCTCATGTTTTGGGTCCCTTCTTTATACATTTTACTGATTTTTCCAAATTCCCCAGATAAAAAAACAAACCAAAAATCTCTTTTTTCCAAGCACTAAATAAGGCAAATTTGTGGCTGTTTTAGTCCCTAAAAAACAGTTGGGTGTTCATAACTCCCTTTTTTTTTTGAATTGCTTATTTTTAAAGTTACTTGGGAAAAAAATTCCCCTCATTATTTTTCCAAATTAAACGGGGAAGGCAAACTCTGCGGCTACTTTCTTAAATAAAAAGGTTTTAAATTTCCCTCAAAATTTATTTCAGATAGGAATTTTTTACCATTTTTCCCAAAAAGGTAAAAAAACCAAAACTTAACTAAAACCAGAAACTAAAGGGCTAAACATCGGCCGCAGGATTTTAACATCAAAAGGGTTGCTCTTCCCTGGAAAACCCCTTTTTAAATTTTTATTTCCCTCAGACCTAAAATTTATACACAAAAAAATAAAACCTCAGGTTTTTTTTCAACATTAAAGCTAAAACTGTTTTATACTCAAATTATATAATGTAAAACACTATGAATCACCCTGGAAATCCTTCTTTAAGTCCAGTGTATGCTTTTGCTTTTTTGCATTTCCAGTACAAAAAAAAATCAAAACAAAGAAAGGGAAAAACTAAATAAATTCACTGAGGGATAACCTAAAACACTTTCAAGGCATTTCTGGAAAATTTTTTCAGCAAAAAATTTTTCCCCTAAGGGTTCCCGCAAAAAAAATTCAACCCCAAAAATTTTCTTCTAAAAACAGGGGGGAAACCACGAAATCTATTTTAAACAGCATAAGTTTTGGATAACCCCTTTTTCGTATGTGTGATTTTTTTTAAACCTAGGAAGCGCTTGTATACTAAAAACTTATGCTTAAATTTTTCAAACAGTTAAACTAAAAGAAAATTCATATTTTAGGGGTAAAAAATTAAGAAGTTTTCCCTTTGCAGGTAAAATGGTATTTTTCCACACCCCCAATGGGAAAAATCCCTAAAACTTCTTTTTCAATAGGGGAAAACGGGGGAAAAATCTGTCTCTAGGTAAACACACCAAAACTTAATCAAACCCCTTTTACTAAAGGAAAAAATTTTTTCCCCCTTTTTGCACTACAAAAGAAAATCAACCCAAAACTTCTTTCCAAAACGTAAAGCTCAAAACCTTCAGATTTGTTACTTTCAATACAATAAGGATAATTCCTACATATTTTTTTTCCCTGACTTATACCTTTTATTTTTAGGTACCAGCTTGGGAAAAATGCCCTGAAACTTTTTTTAAAAGGGGAAAAGGCGGAACTCCCTGCACAGCTAGGAATCAATGCAAATTTATCAAGAGTTTTTTATAACCCCTTATTTCTAGGTTATCCCCTTTTTTTGCTTTTCCAACATGTTCATAACTCTCGTAAGGTATATACCTATAAAAGCATAAAAATTACCCAAACCCCTTTTTTTAATTGTAAAATTTTTTTTTTACTTGCTTTTCCGCTAAAAAAGAGAAACCTAAACACATTTTCTCCTAGATAGGTGTACATTTAGATTCTAGATTAAAGCTGGTATGAAAACCTTTTTCATAATTTTTTCATTTAAGTGTATATTTTTTATTTTTATGTTTCCACAGGGGAAAAAATCCCCAAAATTTCATTTTCCAGGGAAATAACTAACCCTTTCATCAATGGTAAAGAAAACCCAAAATGGGTATCAAGAATGTCGGCTCAGCCTTTTTCTTCATATAATTTTTTAGTTTTTGCTTTCCAAAATAGAAAAAAAAACCCCCAAACCAATTTTCTCAAAAGGGAAAGAAAGGGGGCTAAAACTAACTGCGGGGTCTTGCCCCTAAAAAAAATAAAGACAGCCCTGCCTAACTTTTTTTCTTCGGTATATGTTTTTCTTTTCTTGGATTTCCAGCTTAAAAAAAATGAAACTTTTTTTTTTTAAAAATTAAAGGGGAGGCAAACTACCTGCGGGGACTAGCAATACAAAAGGGCTATGCAGAGTTCCTCATAATTTCTTTTTCATATTGTGTATACTTTTTACCTTTCTATGCTTTTTCAAAAGGGTAAAAATAACAAAAAATTTTTTTTTTTCTTAAAAGTTAAAGTAACTGAAACTCTCCGTAAGGTATATAAAAAAACCTATGAAAACCCCTGAAATTTTCCAACTGAAATTTTTCCCTTTTTTCAGACCAGATTAAAAAATAAACCTGAAACATTAATTTTTCAAAAGGGGTCGGAATCGCTTGTCGTAAGTATAATTAAGTTCTATGAAATTCCCATAATTTCCAAATTTTTTATTTTTTTTAGTTTTTCCTGGTTTTTCCCGCTTGTATACATAACCTCAAGCGGGGGACAGCTCTCAAAAGCTATAACCTTCCTATTAATTTCTTTCTATCATTTCTTTTTTAACCCCGGGATTTAAATAAAAAAATGAAAAAATGATTTTTTTAAACGGGGAAAGCTAGGGGCTGAAACTCAAGGGCTGCTGGGGTTTTGCAATCCAGTATGTAAGTTTACCTCAAATCATTTTTCAGTTTTAGTAAATTTTTACATTTTCCCCCTTAAGTAAACCAAAAAGAACTTTTGAAAAGGCGGTAAGCTAGGAAGCTGAAACTGGCTGCTAATCTTTTCATAAAAGGGGTATAAGGGTGTTCCTGGCATCCTTTAAAATGAACTGTTTTTATTTCTCAAAGAGTAAAAAAAATAAAAAACTTAATTTTTTAAAACGGGGAAAGCTAAAGGCGAAACTATGAAGGTGCATTTTCCCCTAAAAAATGGTAAAAAATCCCTCTAAACCTTTTAACATGTTTTAATTTTTATAATTTCCAAAAATTAAACAGAAACTTAATTTTCTTAAACATTAAAGCTAGAAGGCTAAAACTCTCAATGGGGGTACTTAAACTCCCTAGAAAAATGGTTTGGGAATAACTCTTTTTTGTTTCAGTAAAACGTTTTGCGGCTTTGCTAAAAAAATCCCAGAAAATTAATTTTCTGGATTAAAGAAAAAGGAGAAATTGGGGTGAGATATTTGGGACAAAAAACTGATGAATGCCTGCTAATCTTTTTTCAAAGTCTATAATTTTTTCGCCCCTCTTTTTTTCCCAGGGGAAAAAAAAAAAAAATTTTTTTTCCAAAAGAATGGAAATTACTAATCTCACGTGGGTAATGCAAACAAAATGAAGATGACTTCATCAAATTTTTTTCAATTTTTTATTTTTTCAGTTTTTTTGCTTTCCCACCATTTTCATAAGAAAAAAACCCTTTTTTTTTTTTCAGAACAAAGCTAAAAGTAAATTGAACTGTAATTTTTTTAAAAAAAAGGAGTTTTACCGGATTTATTTTTTTTTAGCGGTAACTTTTTTCTCGCATTTCCAATATGGAAAAATAAACCCGCTATTGCATTTTTAAAAAATTTCCCAAAAAGGGGTAAATGTTCAGTTTAAAAAAATCCCCATGGGGGAAGGGAAAAAAATAAATTCCCCCCTTTGGAAAGCTTGTTTTAAGCCTGGTCTTTTAGCTAAAATTTTATTTTTTTCTGGTTTTTTGATAACCCTTTTCATAAAAGGGATTGTTTTAGTTCTTGTAAATTAAATTGTAGATAAAATTTCAACCACTTAATTTAACTTTTACCTAAGGAAACCTGGGCGGGGTCCAATTTTTAAGGTATCCCCCCTACTGTTTACTTCTTAATTTCCCAAGTGAACTCTTAAAAAACCGAAATCAAATTGATTCACAGATTCCCCATAGGTTTTATTTCAGAGGAAAATTTAGGGAAATAACACCTTAAAATGGGCTTTTAAAAGCTTTAAACTGGGAAAACCTGTTAACCTTGACCCCTTTTTCTGGAATTTAAACCCTCCTTGGTAACTTTAACCCCCCCGGGGGGCAGAAATTTAGATGGCTTAAAAATGGGAATTTTTAACCCCAATAAATTCCGTTTAATCTACCACCTCCCCCTAACCCCCCCCCCCACCCCCACCCCAAGGGCCATTAAAAATTTTCCAAACCCTTCAGCTTTTTAAGCAAAAGGGGAAAATTTAAAACCCAGGGGGAACAATGGAAAACGCAATCCAAAATTGACTTTTAAGACTTCACATGCAAGAACCCCCCAAAAAACCGATGCACCTAAAAAAAGCCAACTCATTGATAAAAAAACTCTAAAACAAATAAAAAAACTGTTAAAAAAAGGAAAAACCCCAGTTGGGGAATCTTTCAGCCTGAAAACTAACCCCAAAAATATCCAAACTGTTTACAAAAAAAAACCCCACTGTTTAAAACAAAAAAAACTTTTAGTTGCAAGAATCCTGGCAACACCGGGCTTAGAACACTGAAAATTCAAACCAACTATTTGCCAAATTGGCAAATTCACAACCCCCCTTCCTATCCCCAAAGGGCCCACTCATCCAAAAATGAAAATAGAATCATGGTGAAAGGAAAAACCTTTTCCAAAGCCAAAAAAAGCATCCAGGGAGCAACCCCCCAGGCCTGTTTAAAACTACAAAAGAAGGACCCCCAAGTAATTTCAATATGACCTCGGTTTGTGCCCATAAGGTGAACTTTATTCTTTCCAAAAGGGGGACCAATGGCCCTAAAACTAGCCCCAACAAAGGTTAAAGGGCTAGGGAGGATCTCATGGAACTTATCTAAATTGGAATGCCAAATTACCCCCCCATTATTTGAAAAGGCAGATAGTCTCCAAAACCTTAAAACTTTTTTAAGGGCCCAAAACTTAAAGGGGGAAGGGGGTTACAAACCTTTAATCTGCCAAGGTACACCTCCCCCCGGAAAAGCACCAAAACTGAAAAATCCCTTGTCAAAAGAATTCCAAGGACTGAAAAACCCCCCTTTAAAGTACAGTCAAATCCAACTTCAGCTGTGCAAGGGGAGTCCACAGGGTTATCCATTCCCCCCGGGATTTTTCCTCTGAATACGGCAACCAAAAAGGGGTTTTTGGTAACGTTCAAGTATAAAATGTACCATAATAAACTTAACATGTGGAATTAAAAAAGGGCCTACAGTCCGGTTTAAAGCCAGTAAAGTCTCCAAAAATGTTTGCCCCCTTTTGGTAAAACCTGTAATAAATAAATGGCAGCTATTTAAAAAAAAGGTTTGAACCTTCAGGGGGAATAGCCTCCTTTAAATCCATCCCCAAAAGGTGGAAATTTTCAGGGGCAACCCACACAAAAGGGTCTTTTCCCTCACTATCCCCATTAGACCCAGGTCGGGTCTATTCCCTCGGGTACTCTTTTGGGTTTGGTTTACATTTCTTGTTTAATTTTTTTATTTTCTCATTTTTTAGCCTTTTTTAAAAAAAAATACACCTAAAAAGGGTTTTTTTCTAATGGGAAAAGCCGGGCTAAACCCCATGGCAAGTCCCATCACCCTGGGGGTACTGAATCCGGGCCCCTTTAACCCATTTTAAACCAATTTTTTTTAGTTTTGAAAAGACAATTTTTAGATAGAGATATATATCCCCTGAAAAGTGGTAATTCTCTATGAGAGGAAAAGCTAGGAGGCTGAAACTCTGCAGGTAATCAGTGGACTATGCACACTACAAAACAGTGCTGCAATCCTGACTCTGGCTTAACTGCCCCTTTCAATATGAGCATTTATTGTTTTTAGCTTTCTCCATGCATTTCCAGTCTATTTTTACATAGAGAAAAATACCCCTGAAAAATGGTATTTCTCCAAGAGGGTAAAAGCAAGGAGGCTGAAACTCTGCAGGTGGGCAGAGTACCATCCACTCTACAAAAGGGTACTGCAATCTTGGCTCTGGCTTAACTGCCACTTTCAGAAGATTGTTTATAGTTTTTAGCTTTCTCTAAGCATTTCCTGCCTTTTTTATGTAAAGAAAAATACCACCTAAAAAGTGGTAATTCTCTAAGAGGGGAAAAGCTAGGAGGCTGAAACTCTGCAGGTAGGCAGAACAGTATCCACCCTACAAAAGAGTACTGCAATCCTGTGTCTGGCTTAACTGCTACTTTCAGTATGACCGTTTATTCTGTTTAGCTTTCTCTATGCATTTCCAGCCTATTTTTACATATAGAAAAATACCCCCTGAAAAGTGGTATTTCTCCAAGAGTGGAAAAGCTTAAAGGCTGAAACTCTGCAGGATGACAGAGTATTATGCACCATACAAAGGAGTGCTGTAATCCTGGCCCTGGCTTAACTGCCATTTTCAGTATGACTGTTTATTGTTTTTAGCTTTCTCTATGCATTTGCTTTTAGCTTTCTTTATACATTTTCAACATAGAGAAAAATACAACCTCCAAACCATAATTTTTTCAAAGAGTGGTAAAGCTAGGAGGCTGAAGCTCTGTATGCTGTTAGGGAGCAATGCACTTTACATAATTGTTAGGCAAGACTGTGCCTGGTATAGTTTCTTCTTTGCATATCAGTGTACTGTTTTTATGTTTCTCTATGCACTTCCAGCACTGGAAACATAGGGAAAAATGCGCACACATTAATTTTTCACAAACCGTGGTAAAGCTTGGATGACGAAGCTCTGCAGGCTGCTATGGTACTTTGCACACTACTAAACAGCTATGCAAGACTCTGCCTGGCATAACTCCTCCTTTCAGTAACAGTGTATATTTAGCTTTTCTATTTATTTGCAGCATTGAGGAAAGTACAACCCAAAACATTAATTTTCTCAAAGAGTGGTAAAGATGGGAGGCTGAAACTTTTCAGGCTGCTACGGATCTATGCACACTATAAGACAGTTAAGCAATACTGTGCCTGGCAGGACTCCTCCTTTCAGTATCAGTCAATAATGTTTTTTAGCATTTCTTGCATAGAGAAAAATACAACTAAAAACACTCATTTCTCAAAGAGCAGTAGAGCTAATACACTGAAACTCTGCAGGCTGCTAGGGTACTATGCACACTACAAAACAGCTATGCAACACTGTGCCTGGCATAACTCCTATTTTCAATATCAGTGTATAATGTGCTAATCTATGGATTCCCAGCATGGAAAAAAAATACAACCTGAAACATTAATTGTCCCAAAAAGTTGTAATGCAAGTAGGCTGAAATTCTGCAGGCTGCTAGGGTACTAAGCACATTCCAAAACATACATGTAAGAATGTGTGTCTGTAAGCATTTCCATGATTGTACACATGGAGGAGAATAAAACCTAGAACATTAATTTTCTGAAAGAGCAGTAAACATAGGAGGCAGAAACGCTGCAGGACACACACACAAAACAACTATTCTACACTGTATCTGGCATACCTTCTTTCAGTATCACTGTTTACTGTTTTTAGCTTTCTCTATGGATTCCCAGCATGGAAAAAACACAACCAGAAATACTCATTTTCTCAAGCAGCAGTAAAGCTAGGAGGCTGAAACTCTGTAGGCTGCTATGGTAGTAGGCACACTACAAAACAGCTATGCAAGGCTGCCTGTCATAACTCCTTCTTTACGTATCTTTGTATATTGTTCTTAGCTTTCTCTACACAGTTCCATCATTGAGAAAAATATGTCCCAATACATTACTTTTCTCAAAGGGTTGCAAAGCTAGAGGAGGCTGAAACTCTGCAGGCTACTATGGTACTATGCACACTACAAAATGGTTTTGGAAGATTGTGCCTGGCATAACTCCTTATTTCAGTATCAGTGCATACTGTTTTTAGCTTTCTGTATGCATTTCCACCGTAGAGTAAAACACAAACCAAAACATTAATTTTCTATAACACCAGTAAAGCTAGAAGGCTGAAACACTGCAGGCCGCAGGAGTGTTGTACACACTACAAAATGGATATGCTGGACTGTGCCTGGAATAACTCCTTTCAGTATACTGTTTTTAGCTTTCCTCTATGCATTTCTAGAATTGTATACTTACAGAAAAATACAACCTCAGGCATTATTTTTTTCTAACAGTGGTAAAGCTAAAAGGCTGAAACTTTATAGGCTACTAAGTTACTATGAATGCTACAAACAGCTATGCAATGCTATGCCTGGCATAACTCCTTCTTTAAGTACCAGTGTATCCTGTTAGCTTTCTCTATGCATTTCCAGCATACAGAAAAATTCAATGCAAAACAATAGTTTTCTCAGAGGTAAAACTAGGAGACTGAGACTCTGCAGGCTGCTAGGGTACTATGCACACTACATAACAGCTATTCAAGGCAGTGTCTGGCATAACTCATTCTTTCAGTTTCAGTGTATAATATTTTTATCTTTCCCTATATGGTTCCAGCATAGAGAAAAATTTAACACAAAACAATTTTCTTAAAGACTAGTAAAGCTAGGAGGCTGAAACTTTGCATGCTGCTAAGGTGCTATGCATGCTAAACAGCTATGCAAGACTGTGTTTGGCATAACTCCTTCTTTCAGTATCAGTGTATACTATTTTTAGAATTCTCTAGGAATTTGCAGCATTGTATACATGAAGAAAACTATAGCTGAAACATTAATTTTGTCAAACAGTGGTAAAGCTAGAAGATTGAAATTCTGTATGATGTTAAGGTGATGTGGGTCACAAAATTACTATGCAAGACTCCTTCTTTCAGTTTCAGTGTATAATGTTTGGAGCTTTCTCTATGCATTCCCAGCATGGAGAAAAATACAACCTAAAACATTCATTTTCTCAATGAGTGGAAAAGCTAGGGGTCTAAAACTCTGTTGGTAGCTTGGATACTATACACACTGCAAAACTGTCAAGCAAGGCAGTGCCTGGCAGAACTCCTTCTTTCACTATAAGTGTATAAAGATTTTTGCCTTCTCTCTGCATTTCTAGCAAAGAGAAAAATACAACCCAAAACATTCATTTTCTAAAGAGCAGTAAATCTAGGAGGCTGAAACTCTGCAGATTCCTGTGGTACTGTTCACACTGCAAATAAGGTATACAGGCCTGTGCCTGACATATTTCCTTCCTTCGGTATCAGTGTATACTCTTCTTAGCTTTCTCTAGGTATTTCCAGCGTTGAGAAAAATGCAACCTGAAACATTAATTTTCTCAAAGAGTGGTAAAGGCAGGAATCTGAAACCCTGCAGGCAGCTAGGGAGCTATACATAGTGCAAGATGTCTATGCAAGAGTGTGCCTTTCATAACTCCTTATTTCAATATTGGTGTATGCTGTTTTTAGCTTTCTCTATGCATTTCCAGCACTGTATACATAACTCTGAAGGCTGCTAAGGTACTATGCACACTACAAAACAGCTATACAAGACATTACCTGGCATAACTCCTTCTTTCAGTATTATTGTATAATATTTTTATCTTTATCTATGCATTTCCAGCATAGAGAAAGACGCAACCTGAAACATTCACTTTCTCGAAGACAGGTAGAGCTAGGATGCTGACATTCTGCAGACTAAGGTACTATGTTCATTAAAGCGTGGCTATGAAAGACCGTTCTTGGCATAACTCCTTCTTTCAGTATCAGTGTATACTGTTTTTAGCTTTCTCTATGCATTTCCAGCATGGAGAAAAATACAACCCAAAATATTCATTTCCCCAAACAGCGGTAAAGCTAGGAGGCTGAAACTCTTCAGGCTGCTATGGTACAATGCACACTACAAAATGGGTATGCAAGACAGTGCCTGGCATCAGTCCTTGTTTCAGTATCAGTATATAATGTTTTTAGCTTTCTCTATGCATTTCCAACATAGAAAAAATACAACCACCAAACCTTAATTTTCTCAAACAGTGGTAAAGCTAGGAGGCTGAAACTCCACAGGCTGCTAGGGTACTATGCACACTACAAAACAGCAATACAAGACAGCTCCTGCCATAACATTTTATTTAACTATCAGAGTATACTGCTTTTTAGCTTTCTCTTGGCATTTCCAGCGTATAGAAAAAAACAACCTGAAACATTAATTTTCTCAAAGAGTGGTAAAGCTTGGAGGCTAAAGCTATGCAGGCTGCTAGGGTACTATGCACACTACAAAATGGCTATGCATGAGATTCCCTGGCATAACTCCTTTTTTCAGTATTAGTGTATAATGTTTTTATCCTTCTCTATGCATTTTCAGTATAGAGAGTAAAATATAACATAAAACATTTATTTTCTTAAAGAGTGGTAAAACTAGGAGGCTGAAACTCTGCAGGCTGCTAAGGTACTATGCACAATAAAGAACAGCTATGCAAGATTGTGCCTGCCATAACTCTTTCTTTCAGTATCAGTGTATAATTTTTCTTGCTTTCTCTATGCATTTCCAGCATTGAGAAAAATGCAACCTGAAACATTAATTTTCTCAAAGAGTGGTAAAGACAGGAATCTGAAACTCTGTAGGCTGCTAGGGAGCTATACATACTGCAAGATGTCTATGCAAGTGTGCCTTTCATAACTCCTTCTTTCAATATTGGTGTTTACTGTTTTTAGCTTTCTCTAGGCATTTCCAGCATTGTATACATAACTCTGCAGGATGCTAGGGTACTATGCATACTACAAACAGCTATGCAAGCCTGTGCCTAGTCTAACTCCTTCTTTCAATATCAGTGTATACTGTCTTTAACTCTCTCTTGGCATTTCCAACATAAAGAAAAATGCAACACAAAATAGTATTTTCTTTCAAACAGTGGTAAAGCTAGGAGGCTGAAACTCTGAAGGCTGCTAGGGTACTATGCACAGTACAAAACAGCTATGTAAGACTTTACCTGGCAGAACTCATTCTTTCAGTATTATTGTATATTTTTATCTTTATCTATGCATTTCCAGCTTAGAGAAAAATACAACCTGAAAGAATCATTTTTGCAAAGAGCGGTAGAGCTAGGAAGCTGAAATTCTGCAGACTGCTAAGGTACTATGTTCACTAAAGAGTGGCTATGAAGGACTGTTCCTGGCATAACTTCTTTCAATATCAGTGTATACTGTTTTTAGCTTTCTCAATGCAGTTCCAGCATGGAGAAAAATACAACCCAAAACATTAATTTCTTCAAACAGTGGTAATGCTAGAAGGCTGAAACTATGAAGGCTGCTACGGTACTATGCACACTACAAAATGGCTATGCAAGACAGGGCCTGGCATAAATCCTTTAGTATCAGTGTATTATGTTTTTAGCTTTCTCTATACATTTCCAAAAAATATATAACAGAAACATTAATTTTCTTAAACAGTGGTAAAGCTAGAAGGCTGAAACTCTGCACACTGCTAGGGTACTATGAACACTACAAACAGCTATGCAAAACTGTGCTTGGAATAATTCATTCTTTCAGTTTCAGTATAAACTGTTTTTAGTTTTTCTGTGCATTTCCAGCATGGAGAAAAATACAACCAGAAACATTAATTTTCTGAAAGACTGGTAAAGCTAAAAGGATGAAACTCTGCAGGCTGCTAGAGTACTTTGTGCACTATAAAACTGCTATGCAATGCCTGACATAACTCTTTCTTTCAGTATCAGTCTATAATGTTTTCAGCTTCCTCTATGCATTTCCAACATGGAGAAAAACGCAACCCAAAACATTAATTTTCTCAAAGAATGGTAAAGCTTGGAGGCTGAAGCTCTGCAGGCTGCTAGGGTACTATGCACATTACAAAATAGTTAAGCATGACTGTGCATGGCATAACTCCTTCTTTCAGTATTAGTGTGTATTGTTTTCAGCTTTCTTTGTGCATTTCCACCATTGTATGCATAGAGAAAAATACAACCTGAAACATTAATTTTTTCAGAGACTGGTAAAGCTAAGAAGCTGAAACTCTGCAGACTGCTAGAGTACGAAGCACACTATAAAATGGCTATGCCCACTTGTACCTGGATTTACTCTTTCTTTTATTGTCAGTGTATACTGCTTTTAGCATTTTCTACGCATTTCCAATATAGAGAAAAATACAACCAGACTAGTTGTCTGATTTTTAAGGAAAGAGTATGTCCCAGGAAAAGGGTAAATGTTACATGATGGAAAGTTAGAAATCACCCATAAGGAGTGTATAGGACATTGAATAAAGGGGTAGTACATTCAGCCTCTCCTGGAAACGCTTGTCTTTTAAGCCTGTGATCTTTTTAGCTAGGAAATTTTGGAGTCTTTCTAGGTGTTTGATAACCCTTGTAAAATACATCACAAAGGCAGCATTGTTTTAGATAATAGCTCTGATCAATGTGGAATATATGTAGATACAAATTTCATTACCAGGCTATAATTCATACCACTCCTTTCGGCCACCTAACTTGGACCGAAGCACTAAAGGCAGAGGCGTGTCCATATTCATTAAGGATATCCACACCTCCAGGCTAGTTGCTCAGCATAATGCATCTGAGATTATCCAAGTGCAACTAACTCTGGAAGAGACCGCAATGCAAATTGTAGCTTGCTACAGATCCTCCACCATGCCCCAGGATTCCCACTCCTCATTTCTTGATGCACTGGAAAATATTAGGGTACAACCTAACACCCTAAAAATGGGCGATTTCAACTACTCCAGCATTAACTGGGAAAACTACTCGTGTACCAACTCTTGTACTCAACGTTTTCTGGAATTCATAAATTCCAATGCCTTGGATCAACTTATCCACACCCCCACCAGGGGCAGCAATATCCTAGACCTGGTCATTACCAACATGGGCAACTGGTGTTCCACACCAGAGGTCAATTCCTTGTTGGTCAGATCTGACCACAAGCAAATCACCCTAGACATCCACACCCCAGCCCCACCCCCATTAGGGAAACCACTGTAAAAAATTTCTCCAAAGCCAACTTCATGCTTCTTAAGACAAAAGTGGCAAACTTCACAACACCCATGCTGATGGACAATAGAGATACAACTGCTGAATCCTATATAATTGCACTTTATAAGCACTTACACTAGTGCATGGATCGTGCAATCCCCAACAGAACCAAGATGCTATCCTCCAAAAAAAGGAAGCCAATCTGCAGGTCCCCTGCTATAAACAAACTCTACAACAGAAGAAAGAAACTGTTGCAAAAAAGAGTAAAATCCCATGATTGGAGGAACTCTGTGGTCAGCCTCAGTAAGAAGCTGAGATCCCTCATAAAATCATCCACAGCTAGTTACGAAAACAAAATTGCCACTGATTCTAAAGACAACCACAAAGCATTCTATAGCTATGTTAAGAATCTCAATGGCAACACTCAGATTTGCTCTGAGTTACAGCACAATGGCACTAAATATACAGAACCAACTGACATTGCCAACATCCTGGCAGATAGGTTCAGTGCTAACTTTACCCCTCTCTCATCCCCTAAAGGGCCCATCTCTATACCAGAAGAATGCAAAGTACCTGTAATCATGGCTGCACAGGTAAAAAAACACACTTTCCAAAGCCAAGAACACAGCATCCATGGGACCTGACAACATCCCAGGCCGTGTTCTACATGAACTACAGAAAGAACTGGCACCCCACCTAAGTACCATGTTCAATCATAGCCTCACCTCAGGCTTTGTGCCCACTGAATGGTGCACAGCAATGGTTATCTCATTCCACAAAGGGGGAGCCACCATGGACCTCTGAAACTACCGCACCATTAGCTTGACGAACCTGGTCTGCAAGGCTATGGAGTGTATCATCATGGAACTTATAAACAATGACATTGGTAATCTCCAAACTCTGGACCCTACCCAGTTCAGGTTTGTAAAAGGCAGATCATGTCTCCTAAACCTGATAGACTTCTTTGAAGCGGTCACCAAAGCTGTAGATGAGGGTAAGGTGGTACACACAGCCTATCTAGATCTCGCCAAGGCTTTCGACACCATCCCCCACTCTGGAATTATAGACACTCACTAAACTAGATATAAATCCCTATGTCACAAGAAGGGTTGCCAACTGGCTCACTGACCGAACCCACACTGTGAAAGTAGCAGACTCTAAATCCAACTTCAGACTAGTGACAAGTGGAGTACCACAGGGTTCAGTCCTAGTTCCCCTCCTGTTTGGTATCTACTTCTCTGAAGTACAGGCTAACACAGAAGGTCTTTGGCTAACAAAGTTCACAGATGACTGCAAACTAGTAGCCACAATCAAATATCCTAATGATGTGGACATCCTACAAAAGGGCCTCACTGAGACAGATGCCTGGTGTCAAAGCCATTGCCTCAAGCTCAATGCCAAAAAGTGCATTGTCATCCCTTTTGGTAAAAACTCTGTACCCATGAACTACCACGTAGGCGGTAGTCTACTTAACACCAAAAGTGTGATAAGAGACCTTGGGACACAGGTGGACAGTAGTCTCTCCTTTGATAATTCATTACCAGAGTAGTCAGGAAATCCTTCTATGTGGCACACCTCATCACAAAAGGGTCATTGTTCCCCTCTACTCATCACTCATTAGACCCACTATAGAGTACAATGCCCCTTTTGGTATGTACCTCACAAGACATCTACAACAACTGGAAAGGCCACAGAAATACCTCACAAAGAGGATTACCGGCCTCAAACAGATGCCCTACGCAAACAGTCTAAAAAAACTCCAGCTTTACTCCGTCTACAAAGCTATGTCAGACCCAGGGCTGTTGGACATGCTCCACGTAAAGAAATCCCAATCCCTCTGAGCTACATGCTCTAGGGACCTAAACATTGTCACCACAATAAACAGAACATGCTGGAGGGATAGATTCCTATCTCAGAGACTTCTCATACTCTGGAACAAACTACCTATCTATATCAAACAAAGCTCCTCATTGGCACTCTTCACAAATAATCTTGATTGGATGGGAGATAGGAAATTCACCCTGGGGATCACTTCTGTGGCTCTGCTTGACAGAGGCACAAGAAAATAATTTTCTTGGGTGGCAAAAGCCAGGGTACCGTTTTGCTAGGCTTATATAGGCCCTAGGGCCAATAGCCTAGTACCTACCTATGAAATACCATTTTGAAATCAGCTGCACCATGTAAAAACGATTTCCTAACTACTGTTCCAATGTGATGGTCAAAGGCAAGGAAATTGCCTACCTGTGTTCCAAGGTGTCTCACCACACTTCCATTTTGTCTATACAATAGTATGGATGAAGGGATTATTTGGCAAATGCAACATTATGACAATGTTAAGCATTTAGGTTTAACATATTTATTTCACTCTAGTTGCTCACATGTGCAAGTTCCATTTGGAGCTTCTGTGCATCAGAGAGATTGTTGGGGATGACACCAAGTTTGCATTAGTCCACAAGTTAGATTAGCCAGATATCCCCACTTGTAATTTGGAGATTTGCAAAGTAGTTTTTGTATTGTTGATGTCCTAACACAGAGGCCTGAGGAACACCAGTGATCACTTTCATGTTTACTGAGAATGTACCTACCACCCTAACTAAATGGATTCTATTCCTAACCATTTTGTTATCCACCTAACTATACAGGGATCAGTTTGGAGATTATTCGTCTTATTTACTATGATAGCATGTGGTATGGTGTCAAAAGCCGTAGCCAGATTGAGGTATGCTGTATGGACAGCATGTCCACTGTCCAGGGATTGTGTTACTCTCTTAAATACGTTGACCAGATTTATTAAATAGAATTTACTCTCTTGACTAACCAAACTAGAGGGTCAAGCCTTATACGATTTTTGAGATAATCAATTATGATACATTCCATGAGACTAGTCAGGCTATCTCTACTGGATCTGAGAAGACAATGCCAATCTGGATAATTTCTAAGCAAGTTAGATGTTATTCCTTAGTTTTCTTCTGATGCTAGATGAGGTTCATGGGATTCCTTCATATTCCTGATGGTGTTTTCTAGTTCTTTCAGTTGCTTTTTAATTTTAACCTTGATTTTTTATTTTTTTTTTTTTGCTATACAGTTTAAGAATTAGTTTGTTTTTATTGTGTTTTGTTTTTATTTATAGATATGACTCATCTGTCTGGTTTACATTTAAACTTCCTGTTTTGGTAGGGGCTGTCAGGTTAATGCATTTTTCTAGTTGTACATATAGCTGTTGTGAATATTGTTATATTTGGTATCAATATCTTGGATAATACAATTAAATATGAATTTTGACACATCATAAAATTGAAAAGGGTTTGTATGTCTGAAGTCTCTGAACTTTGTGATGATGGCATCTAATTATTGGGACATTTTGAATGAAAATGTAACAAGTTTGTGATCAAATCATTACCTCCAGTAGAGCTCTTTTGAGTATGTACCTTCAACTCCTAGTGGGTGTGGCTTCAGCATTTAAAAATTGAAGTTATCACCTTACATTTTTAACAAATACCTATTGACAGAGGTCATATATCAATACAATTGTGTTTGCTATCATGTATGCTTCAAGATAAAATTTTCCAGTACCTTGTATGTAACATGGTTTTGGAATTATTCATGTAAATATGAACAGGCAATATTGATGCCTAGAGGAGCAGTAGGGTGCAACTGTAGAAATGCCTGGAGACGTCACTCAGCTATAATGAGTTAACCGGAGAAGGGAGTACCAGAGGGATAGTTGATACAGATGCCATGTTGTTAAGAATGAAGACAAGAATATTATGTCCTGTAGTAGGTTCTTTGACAATCTGGTCCAGGGAGTTTTTATTTATGAAATCAAGAAATTTGGGGGGGGGGGGTTAACCTACATTTGAGGTATAGGTATTTCAGTTTATCATCAGAAAATGAAAATCTTCTTACGTAATGGAATTCCTGTTGATTCTGAGTTCATCCATTGTAATTAGCTACCTAACATGGTTTTCTTGGAGCCTACAGGGGTTCTTTTAAATGCTATGATCTGATAGTTGCTCATGTTTAGTGAGAGTTAGATCTCATCCAGTTCATTTTCTGGGTCTCTAGAGATCTACCTAGAAGTGATGTAGTATTCATGATAAAAGCAAATACACACCTTGTCTGACCAAATTTTTTGACACCATACGTATTTTACCAAACATTCACTTGACCCAACTGTCACTCAACTAAATTTCAGCACAATGTACATTGTCAACCAACTGACTAATCTACAGAATGACCACAATCCATAAATTGTGTGTGTGTGTGGGGGTAGGGAGTTACTATTGTCAAACATAAAAGTTGACATGCTGACTGACTACAGGATCCACCCATGTTAATTTGGCAATTTGTAATTTACTGGCTAATGATCAACATTCACAATGTTAACATTTGTGCCATAGGACATTAAGGAATGCAAACATATATAGATAAATATATAATTCAGAATCTATGAATATATTTCATGTTCCAAAAAGACACTGGAGGCAGGCATATATGTATAAACATATGCTTATTCTATAATCCACAAAACAGAGTATTAGCCTACTTGGCTTTTAATCTCAAAAGAAAGCAAACAGTAGTATTGTTAATGTCTCACAACAGTCTTCAGTCCACACACTCCCTCCATTATGCAGGATTTCTTGCAAAACAAGGAAAGTTCAAAACTGCAGGCCTGTCCCAGACCAAACATTCAGCTCTCAAACAGGTACTTCCACAATTTATACTTCATACATTATTCCCAACTGGCCTCTCCCACTCAACGACTGTAGGTCTTATTTCAGGGGAGGTATTGGATTGGCTTCCATATGAGTGACTCATTTCTTGGTTTTAGCCTTCTATGCTACTACTTTTTAGACTATGCTAATAACATTTAACTTCACGTGATCTATTTTCAAACTAAAACTCTGTGGGAATATCCTTGCTGCCTACTTAAACACACATTATACATTTTCAAATTTCAACATGCTCTTTTAAAGACGCAGAACACATTTGCCAAAGTCTATATCTAACAGCATATACACTCACTTATACTCTGTTGACTTTGCATTTAGTCACTCTCTGTGGAGGGTCAGTTGTAGTCAACTGTGCCTTTAGTCAACTGTTGCTAGTGTCAGTCACAGCATGATTTACTACAGTGTAATGTGTGTGTATTTGCACTGTAGCCACAGTTTATTTATTTATTGACTTTTGATTATAGAAACCATTTTCAGTGGAGGGTCAGGGAGAAAAGTACCGAAGTATTACAAAAAGATTTTAACAATAATCATTTTACAACCTTCAAAAATAATACAAAATATCTACAGTTATACCAAATTAGACATAATGTGAAATCATTGGTTAAGACTATAAACATAGTTGTGTGACTGGAGATTAGCAAAGCCCACATTTCTTTCTAAGAAACTTAACGTAATGTTTTAAAATAAGGACTTCTGTAAGGGGCAACCAATCTGGGAAGCTGTTATTCACACCTATCCATAAGGATGATTGCAGGGGGGAGGATTTAACCAGTGTGCGGGTGTGTGTGTGTGTGTGTGTGTGTGTGTGTGCATGTGTCTCAGTTGCACCTTTATTGTCTATGACAAAAACGACAAATTTTGATTGACAAAATAAAATAAATATTTAATAGTAGGACTTCAAGATGGAACAGGATTATCAGTGGAATTCAATACCTTCAGAAAGACTCATCTCTGAATGGCTTCCTATGATAGACCATCTTTGTTTTGCAACTGGTGGTAATGATGACAGGATACTATTATTTTTTATTTCCATCACAACAAAACTATTCCAGACAGAGTCAAAGCTCAGTCTACCAGGGTCTTGACATCTGCTGTAGCTTTTTGAAAAGGATTGGATTCTAAAATTATTTTAGAAGCATCAACTTGGTCCTCATGCATACTTTTACAAAGCACTACAAACTAGAAGGTTTATCACATTGATCGCTGCTGAAGTAGCCTTAGCTATACGAGTTATATCCTGCCAAGGATATAACAATCAGCTAGCTTCCAAAGCTTCAGGTCACCTTTCACATTCTCAAACAGTCAAGCAGAACTGACTAGAAGACAAGTTTGGTTGTCAAGCCATTCACAGCTTTACTGCTGCTGAAGAATATGCTCCTCTGAATCTTTTGAGGATCAACGTGTACTGTTCTTTTATTGGGCTATCTGCTGTGGCCATTTGTTGTATCTCAGACCACACTTCTTTTCTTAGGATCCCTTTGGTGTAGCACCTACAGTCACTATGGACTGAGGATTAACTATATCCTCTGTTGAGGTCCCCTCAGAAGGCAAGAAAGAGTAATTTTTGTTGATCATGAGAGAGAGAACAGGGAAGGCTTCCCTGTTTTGTCAGACTGTTGTGTCCATCCCTGGGGAAGCTGCTGTTGGCATTTATAACACTGTTGGCCCAATTTTTTTCTGTCCAAAAAAAAAACAGAAAACTAAATAGGTATTTCCTCAAATTTCCTTATACATGAGTAGTTTATCTGTTCTAGCTCAGTGTTTTGTCCTGGGTTTTGATCCTTATGTATTGCTTTTTGAAAAAAGAAAGATTGATACCTCTTTTCCTAAAGAAATTCAAGATTCCAGATCTGGACAGGAATATGAAGAGACAGATACTGGTTTTCTCCTCAGTTTTCTGATTCAGACTCGGTGGAGACCTTAGTTTCTGATTCTTTCTTTGGAGTTCCTCTCTTTTTGAGACTATTTCCAGAAAGTATCACCATTTTCAGTGGGAATATACTGCGGTTTCCCAGAAAGTTTTATGAGTGGTTACAGAAAGAATTTCCTCAGCCTTCGTCAGTTCCACCAGTTCTGTCAACTTTGGGAGATGTGTGTGCCTCTGCCTGTATTTTTCCTGATAACCAGCCTGCTGTCCCTAAAAGGCTGATAGTTTGTATAAAGTTCCTCAGCCTGTTTATGTTGTTTTATACACTCTTCCCAAACCTGATCATGCGGCAATAACAGTTCATTAAGTCCTATCCTACTCTTTCTGGTAAGGTAGTGAAGATTATTGATGGCTACTAGAAAACATTGCATGATTCTGCAACTTTGATTTTCAGAACTTTGAATTGTCAGGTTCACATGTTAATGTTTATTTCTGACTGATTGTTAAAGTACAAGGAATGCCTAATCTGCAGTTTCTTCTTGTAAGGAAAAATTCTGCTTTAAATTATTTAGTTTCATCTACTGAACTAGTCACTGCAGTCTCAGTTGATATTTCTTACTTTTTTGAGGAAGTTTGCCTGACTGAATTCTCAGAATCTCCCAAGAGGATGTGAATTATGAGATGTTATCTTCTCTTTTGGATAGAGATCCTCTTTTGTTGCAGAGGTAATCAAAAAAGAGCAATGAAAGGGGAATGTTAAATCAGGGAAACTAAGACTTGTCTGCCCTCCTTTTTCATATTTTGTAAGGGACTCTCGTACTCCTTGTCCAATTTTGGCAAGAGTTTTCCAGAAAGAATTTGTGAATCCTCAAAATCAAGGACAGTCCAATTAGTCAGTTTGACAATTTAGGGGAGTTTATTTCCCACTCCCAACCTGGCTGTCCCTTTTCCCTTCCAGAAAGTCTGAATCTCCAATTTTCTGTTCATCAACATAGTTTCAGACAAATTGGTTCTGAAGATCTTTCATCAAGGTTATTGATGACAGTGAGAGGGGGATCTTTACCAGGAGGTTATTCCTCATCCACCAGACCAGATGTTTTTTATTTCAACCCATCTTTCATTTCATGATGTTCCAGGGGGTAAAAGAACTAGTTTCTCCTTCAGTTTCAGAAAGGATTTTTTTGTTCAATTATGTTTTTAGTGCCAAAGAATGAAGATGTTTGGAGACGAGTTCTAGATCTTTCTTCTTTGACATATTTGTGATAGTGCTTAACTTCAAAATGGTGCCTCTTCACAATCTGTTGATTCTTTATCCTAGTAACTCTTCATTTCAAAGATGCTTATCAATGCATTCGTTTTTAAGGTCTGTGTGTCTAGAACTTTATCGGTTCTCTGCTTTACCCTTTGGACTATCCACAACACCAAGAGTGTTAATTAAGTGGCTAGCACACTGTTATAGTTTGCTATAAGCTACAGGGTATACTTTTACTTTGTCCATATTTAGATGACTTGCTTATCTTTGCAGAGTCTTTTTGAAAGTGTCAGGAATCTCTGACATGAGCAAAAGATATCTTAGGCAACCTGTGATTCCAAGAGAACATTCAGAAGTCCATTTTGACTCCTTCACACAGGATGATGTAGCTAAGGTGTCAGCTGGGCACCTCAGCTCAGAGCTTTTCTTCCTCAGGAAAAAAGGTGTATATCTAGATCTATTTGTAAGGTTTCCACTCAGTTTTCTGTGACTGCAAGGGAATACCTCAGGTTTTTGGGTTTCAGGCATCTACGATTCTCATGATAACCCTAACTCAACATGAGAAAGATGCAATGATATCTGAAGTCTCTCTGATCCCAGCACCAACTTCCCTTGTCTTTCAAATCTCACTGCTGGGGTTTGTCAGTAAAATACAAAAAAAAATGGTAGAGACAGCAAATATTCCTAAACTCAGGTCTCACCTTATCCCTCACTGTTCCAGTCATCACAGATATTCAGGCTTTGCTTGGGGAGCAGTTTCAGATGGATAGTTGTAGAAGATGTATGGAACACCTAGGAGAGATGCAAGAGCATAAATATAAATGAGATGCTTGCCCTGATCAAGGTACTCAACTCTCTGAATCATCTTTGGTCCCCAGAACCTCTTCAAATTGTTTCAGACAATACCACAGTCGTGTGGCACATCTACAAGCAGGGGGTATCCAATTTGTACCCAATTTGAAGACTTGCAATGCTAGCTTGGGATATAGCTTCACAATGCAATCTCACTCTACGGGCATCCTTCATTCCAACAGTAATATTGTGTGGTAGACAAGCTTAACAGGACAGGGCAGATCCTCATGTATGCATACTAAATTGGGGGTCTTTCATGATTTGATTCAGCTGTGGAGAGTTCCTCAATATGGTCTTAATTTTCTTTCAGTTACTGTTACAGAGAATATGTAGCAAGTACTAATGGAAGGAGGCAAGAAAGCCTGCTACTAGAAAATCATGTATTAGTAAGTGGAAAAGGTTTTCTAGTTGGTGCCAACAGAATACCCAGTATACATTCAGGGCTAGTTGTTATCTGGTTTTACAGCATTTGTGTAAATTATCCTATTGCCTTTCTCACTCCTCTATAAAGGTTTATTTATCAGCCATTTCAGCAGATCTTAATTTTGTGTTCCAGAAGGTAACATTTTCTCCATTGGAACTAGCTGATCTGGCTGACTTGAGGTTCTTAACATGGAAAACAATTTTGCTGATTGCTCTGACCTCTGCAAGAAGAGTATCTGAGTTGCAAGCTGTTATGGTGAGTTAGTTCTATTTCATTTTCCTCAGAGACAGGATTTATTTGAGAACTAATATGTCTTTTATTCCTAAAATGGTATCCAAGTTTACTTTAAGCCAAACTATCCATTCCTAAATTTTCTTTACTGATTTTAAAAGTGAGGGAGAATGGGTACTCCATACCTTGGATGTCCACTGACAACTAAGGTAATGTCTTGACTGAACTAAATCTTTCGGAACTTTGGATATGTTCTTTTATTCTGAAGGTAAGAAGAAGGGGCAATACAAACTATTTCCAATTGATTGTCTAAGGCTTTTACCTTTTGTTATACTCACCACAACAAAATTTTTCCAGGCAGAGTCAAAGCACACTGCACTAGGGCTTTGGCTTCACCTTTGGCTTTTTGAAAAAGGGTTCAATTGTAGAAGTATCCTAGAAGCACCAACTTGGTCCTCTATACACACGTTTACAAAGCGCTATAAACTTGATTCCTTCTCTAGGTCCAGATCAATCTTTGCTAGAACCATTGTCCAGGGACTCCTGGACTCTTCTCCTCTTTTCCCAAATGTAGTAAATTATGATAATCTACCCATATTGATAAGGCTACTGCAACAGTGATCAATATGATGAACATAGTAGAGGTGTGTAAGTAAACTTACTAAAACAGTAGATTTTCAAATTATCAGTGCTGCAGTAGCTGCTCCTTCCCTCCACCCTCCTTGTTTTTAAGTGTGTTTTTTTATGCCAGTATGTGGACATTTACTTTTTGTTGTTACTAGCATTGCCCTTTCAGGTCTCAAGTTTCCTTTCTCTGCTGATAGGAAAGCGCTGAAGGGCTTGACACCTAAACTTGTGTTTTAGTCAGCTCTACTTGAACTGCTTGACAGTTTGGACTCACGAAAGGTACCCTGAAGCTTGGAAGCTGGCCAGCTGTTATATCCTTGGCAGGATATAACTCGTATAGCTAAGGCTATTGCAGAAGTGATCATTCTAACATCTACTGTTATGAAAAGTTTACTTACACAAGTGTACTTTCCCTTTCTAGGTCTAAGACAAGCTTTGCTAGGACAGTTCTCTGGGGGATCTAGGACACTTATCTTTATTCCTCCTAGTCATCCTAAGCCATGACAAGCTACCCATGTAACTTAGGCTAATTCAGGAGTTATAAATATAATAATTATAGGTGCATAAGTAAGACTCACCATAACAGTAGCTATTCAAATGACCACTGCTGCTCTAGCCACTCCCTCTCATCCCCCTTTTTTTATGTATTTTTTTATATCAGGGTGAGAGCATTTATTTTTTTCTTTTCTAGCATTGTCCTTTTAAGGGCTGTAGCCTCCCTCTTTCTGTTGACATGAAAGCTTTGAAGGGCTTAGCACCCAAATCTGCACTGAAGGTGTTCCAAATCTTTGGAAGCTGTCCATCTGTGAAGTTCTTAGCAAAACATTATCCATATAGCTTAGGATACTGCAGCAGTGACCAATCTGAAGAACATTTGGTCTTGCAGGTTTAATGTCAGAGTTGCAATAACTATGAGAAGTGTTAAGAAAAACAGCAACACTTGCTAAATCCCTTTTATTTTTAGTTTATGATAAACTAATGGATTTGATAAAGACTGAGCAAGTGTTATTGCATTTAATAATAACAATAACCTAAAAATAATTAGAAGGTGTAAATTCATCAACTGCTGGGGATGTAAAGGATGTCATGGATAATGTAGAACAAAGTGAAAGTAGAATTGTCTGTCATAAAACAGGCACACATTTCTCTGTACACCAACTTGGTCCTCTATACACACGTTTACAAAGCACTATAAACTTGATTCCTTCTCTAGGTCCAGATCTAGAGTAGACTAGACTAGATTAACCTTTATGACTCTTCATTCCACTTTAAGTTATTGTTTCTCCCATGGGAACTATGTTTACCTTTAGCTCACAGCTCTACCAGCCATTAGTTATTTTAAACTTTGTGTGATGCTTTGTCAAACATCTTGTTAAAGTCAACACTGCCCCTATCTACAGCATTTTGTCTCTCTTCTCTCATGGTTAACCACTCAGATATGTCAAACACTTTTGTTCGATATGACATACATGAAAAGAATAAAGGGAATCAATCATCTGACTAATTACATATTTGTTGAAGTTGAATCAGTGAAGCCTCATTGACCAAATAGCACTTCAAAAATATGTTGACTTTACTTTTAATCATTATGTATCTTTTTCCATGATTTATCAACTTTGGAGTTGAACCTACAATGGTGTTAAGTGGAGAAACTGTCACAGTTCCTTGCATGGGCCATTAAGGGCCTTTATTCTCCATTTAAAAATGTTGTCAAAAGTTTAGCTGAAGCATTCTTCAGTCACTCAACTTTGAAAAAACTACCTTTGACAAGCCAGCATTACACATGAATGTAACAAATGCCTTCAAAAGCAACACTTTTCAAATGCAGCTCCCCTCATTGAAGCCTTCATTCACATCAGAAATTGTTTCTACATTTAACAATTCGCATGAAAGTGCACTACATTCACACTATATCCCCAAACTTTGGAATTCTCTCACTAACACAATGTGGCAAACTGAATCAAGCTTTAATATTCTGTAATCACTTAAAGGCTCACTGCATCAATTGTGAAGCACACTGATGTCCCACTCACTAGGCTGAAAAAGGAGAAGGTGACAGTCGGTTGTTTATCAGGTGCCAGGATCCGCCACATAACACATGCACTCAGGTCACTCCACAAGTACAAATATAACTCAGTCATTGTCCATGTGAGTGTGAATGACCTGAGACGTACTTCCCTGGACTACATAAAAAGATATGTGATGGAACTCTTGGATTATGTGGCCCAGGCAGGTATGACCCTAGTCCTGAGCAGCATTCTACCATCACCCAGAATGATACCAGAGAATGAGCAGAAAATGATTGACTTCAACAATTGATTAAGTTTCTGGTGTCATTCTAAGGGGATCCAGTATCTGTCTGCAAGGGACAACATGATCGACAGACCTCAATGCTTTGCCAGAGATGGCCTGCATCTGTCACCGCTGGAATTCCAGGCACTGGCTAAGGCTCTTGCCACCCCTATAGTGCCTTTTTAGCCAGTGTTCCAAAGACCAAAATTTCACTGTACAGCTACAAACTAATGCAATCTGAGGGTCATGCTGCTCAATGCTAGAAGTCTAAATCTCAAGATGCACTCACTCGAAAATTTCCTCAAAATGGAGAATGTCGATGTCTGTGCTATAACAGAGACCTGGCTTAATTAATTTATTTATTTTACATTTGTTGACTGGGAGAGTCCAACTGGATACATGTCCATTTTCAGCAGAGGTCCAGGGAGAAAAGCTCCACAGATTAAGAACAAATAAGAAAGAGATTTCTACATAGCAAGCAAGTATTCATAGGAAAACATATGATTCAACAAGATTTCATAGTTTTAAAATTACAAAGTACAATATTCATTAGTAGTCGCAAGTTTTAACAAAATTCCATAGTTTAAGTTAGAGTAAAGTAGTACTTAGAATGTACTGTTTTTTCAGTAATAACATTGATGGAGACAAATGTAAGTAAAAGGGGGTTGGGAGTGGATGTTAGGGTTAGTTTTGTGAGATGTGGTTGTGTTTAAAGGTGGAACGTGTGTAATTGTGGACTGTTGGTGTGGGTGTTCGCAGGTGAGGCACTATAAGGAGGAGTCATGATTCTTCTTGAAGGGATAGAAGTGAAAGGGAACACGAGAGTGGGTCAGAGGGTGTGTATGATAGGGGTCAACCTGATGGGTAGCAAGGGCACAGCCATGTGAGTTTTAGATGTTCTTTTAGTAGCTTTTTGAATGTAACCATTGAGTTGGCTGAGGTAATAGCAGGAGGTAATGAGTTCCAAATTGTACCGATGTAGTTAGGGAAGAGAGAGTCACCTGCTGTGTTATTGCTTTTGGTCACCTTGATTAGCGTTTATCACTAGAGCAAAGTTGTCTGATATTAATTTGTAGTTTAAGTAGATTAGATAGTGCTGGTTTTATTTCAGGAAGTAGTAGAAGTTTATGGGTGAAAGAAAGCTGATGGAATGTGAGGAGATTTGGAAATTCAAGCCAGTTAAGTTGATTTAGTGAATGACAGTAGTAGGCATGGTAGGGGGCACCAGTAGCAAATTTGACAATTTGATTGTAGCAGATGTTAAGCTTGGCCATTTCAGTTTTGGGTAGGTTGATGAAAATGGGAGTGACGTAGAATAGTGTGGAGAGGAGGTGGGTTTGAGCTATGGTTATTCTAGCAGGTTGGATTAGAAATTATTTGTTTTTATAAAGACTGCTCAGTTTTTGTGAATGTTTTTAATAGTTTGATTTATATGTAGATCAAACATAAGGTTGCTGTCAATGGTCACTCCTAGCATTTAGTATGAGTGTCTGGAGAGATGATAGTCCCATCTCTGGACACAATATTCAATGTGTAGGGCATTGATATGTGTTTGTTTGGTTTAAATAGCAACAGCTTGGTCTTTTTGGGATTAAGTAATAGGTTTTTGTTAAGAAACAAGGTTTCTGTAATTTGGAAGGCTTCTTGTGTAATGGAGAGGAGTTTGTGTGGGTCATTGGCTGAGCAGACTAATGTTGAGTTGTCAGCATATTGTATAACAGTTGCATCTTAGCATATGCTGTGGAGATCATTAATGAAGATGGAGAATAGAAGAGATCCCAGAATGGACTCTTGTGGGACTCCTGTGGTAATAGGCAGCAGTGAGGATAGGTTTTTGTCCCATCAAACTGTTTGTTGTCTATCATGTAGATAGCTTTGGAACCAGGCTAGTACATGATCACTAAGGGAGTGGAGTAGTTTGGGATGGTTGACCATATCAAAGGCTTTTGACAGGTCTAAGAATATGGCAGATGTTATTTTACCTAAGTGCCTGTTTTGGTTGATGAGGTTTGTAAAGGAAAGAAGGGCTGTGGTTGTACTGCGGGCAGGGTGGAATCCATGCTGGGTAGGAGAGAGAAGTTGGTTATTAAGTAGATATGGCATAAGTTGGTAATGTATACATTTTAAGAATTTTTGCTAATGGGGACAGGATGGCAATAGGATGATAGTTGCTGAGGTCAGTTGATGTTCCACCTTTAGGTAAAGGGATGATGTAGGAGGTTTTCCAGATTGGTGGGATGGTGTTTTCTGATCTAGATCTGTTAAGTAGAATAGAGATTGGGTAGACAAGTTCATTAGCAGCTAACTGAAGGTACTCTGCTGGGATGCCATCTACTGCTAGGGTAGTAGGTTTAAGTTTGGATAGTAATTTTTTGACATAATTGGTAGGGATGGGTTGGAATTGGAAGGTAGTTTGGGGACTGGCTACATGTTTGGGGATATTGGTAGTAGTAGGTTGTTGTTGAACTAATTTAGAGATGGTTTATATGAAGTATCTGTTGAATGAATTAGGTATGTCAGTGATTTCGCCTGTGGAAGTTGGTAATGAGGTGGATGGTTTGCCAGGGTGAAGTAGTTTGTTTATTCCTGCCCATAATTTTTGGGGGCTGTTTTGGTGCCTGTTTTGCAGATGTAGGAAATAATTCCTTTTATCCTGGAGAATAGTTTTTTTTGGTTTAGTTTCTACGTTTTTGGAATTGTTCTCTAGTTGCTGTAGTTTTTGTGGCTCTCCAGTGATGCCAAGCTTTATTACTTTGAGAAATCTTATTTTTAGTGTCTTTGGTGATCCAGGGGGCAGTATTCATTTTGAGTTTTGTGGTATGAGGTGAGGCATGGGCATTTAGGATTTTTAGGAAAGTGTTGTTGAATTGGATTACAGCTTCTTCTAGGAGTACTTTGAGGCAGAAAACACCCCTGCACTCCTAGGCTACAATTCATTCCATACCCCAGAATATGTCCAGAAGCTCTAAAGGTGGTGGTGGTTCCATATTCTTAAAGGATACACACACCTCTAGACTGGTAGCCCAGCACAATGCATCCGAGATACTTCATGTACAACTAACACAGAGTAAGATGGTGATACAAGTCATAGCCTGCTACAGAACCCCAACCATGCCCCTAAACTCTCACTCCAAGTTCCTAAACACTCTGGAATCTATCACGGTCCAACCCAATACTTTCATGCTGGGTGACTTCATATACTCTTCAATCAACTGGGAAAACTATTCAAGTACCAATATACAGGCCCAACATTTTCTGGAATTTATTGATTCCAATGCCCTGGACCAGCTCATTCTGACCTCCACTAGAGGAAGCAGCATCCTCGACCTGGTTATCACCAACATGGGAGACCATTGCTCCATACCTATAGTCAATTCCTCCCTGGTTAAAACAGACCACAAACTGATCACCATGGAAATCTCCATCTCACCTCACCCCTGCTAAGGTGACTACCCTGAAAAGCTTCTCTAAAGCCGACTTTGGGCTCCTAAAAACAGAGGTGGTAAACTTTTTGGCACCCATGCCAATGGAAAATAGCTGCATGACTGCCGAATCATACACCAATGCACTGTACGAGCATGTACACAAATGCATGGGTCTTCCCATACCAAATAGAACTAAGACACACTCTTCCAAGAAAAGGAAGCTAATCTGGTTATCCCCAACCATCAATAAACTCTACAACAGAAGGAAGAAGCTGTTGCAGAAAGAAATGAAGTCACAAGACTGGAAAACCTCCCTTAGTCTCAACAAAAAAACTTGAGATCCCCTATCAAATCCTCTAAAGCCAGCTATGAAGGCAGAATTGCAGCTGACACCAAAAACAACCACAAAGCCTTCTATAGCTATATCAAAAATCTCAATGGCAATACCTAGATTTGCTCTGAGTTATTGCACAATGGCACCTTCTATAATGAACCAACAGATATAGCCAACATACTGGCCAACAGATTCAGTGCCAACTTTAGCCCCCCCCAAAAGGGTCCTATCAATACCAGAAGAAAGCCTGGTACCCACCATTTCTGTGGCACAGATAAAAGCTGCATTGTCCAAAACCAAGAATATAGCATCACTGGGACCTGATAATATCTCTGGCTGCATCCTACATGAGCTACAAAATGAAATGAACAGGCACCACATCTGTGTGCCCTGTTCAATCACAGCCTTACCTCAGGCTATGTCCTTAATAAATGGTGCACTGCTATAGTCATCCTGCTCCATAAAGGGGGAGCAACTGCAGACCCTGGTAACCACCACCCCATTAGCCTGTTGAGTCTGGTATACAAAGCTATGAAGTGCATCATCATAGACCTGCTTAACAACGACATAGGCAAGCGCCAAACTCTTGACCCCACACAGTTTAGCTTTGTCAAGGGGACAGCCTGTCTGCTGAACCTGGTTGACTTCAAGGCAGCCTACCTAGACCTGGCTAAGGTCTTTGATACCATTCCCCACTCAGGTATCATTGATAAACTCGTCAAATTAGGCATCAATCCTTGCATCACTAGGTGGGTTGCAAATTAGGCTCACAAGCAGGAACCACAGAGTGAAAGCTGCAGATTCCAATTCAGACTGTCAAGCAGTCATGAGTGGAGTCCCACAGGGCTCAGTCCTGGGCCGTCTCCTGTTTGGCATCTACTTCTCAGAAGTCCAGGCCAATACAGAAGGACTTTGGCTGACCAAGTTCACTGATAATATCTCTATAATAATCATCAACTCCCCAAGTGATGCAGACACCCTACAAAAGGGCATCTCTGAGATCAATAACTGGTGTCATAACCATGGCCTGAAGCTTAACGCCAAAAAATGCATCATCATCCCCTTTGGAAAAAACTCAGTTCCCACGAATTACCATGTTGATCAAAGCCCACTGAACACTGAAGGAGCCATAAGAGATTTGGGCACCCAGGTCAACAGCCACCTCACCTTCGACTACCACATTGCCACTGTGGTCAGAAAGTCCTTCTATGTGGCACATCTTATAAACAAAGGTTTTGCATCCAGGAAGAAAGAAGTCATCATCCCTCAGTAGACCAATCATTGAATGTAACACCCAGTTTGTTATGTACCTGACCAGACACCTACAACAGCTGGAGAGGCCACAAAAATACCTCACAAAAAGGATCATAGGCCTTAAACACATGTCCTACATGGGCAGACTCAAGAAGCTTCAGCTGTTCTCAGTCTCATCATCTACTTAGAAGTGATCTCTGCTTGACTTACAAAGCCATGTCCGACCCAGCCCTACTTGAAATGTTACACCTAAAGAAATCACAATCCCCCTGCGTCACGTGTTCCAGATATCACAACCTTATTACCATAATTAACAGAACATGCTGGAGGGACAGGTTCATCTCCCAAAGACTGCCCATAGTCTAGAATAGGTTTCCCATTCATGTCAAGCAGAGCACCTTGCTGACCCTCAAGAGAAATCTTGACAAGTGGATGGGTAGCAGAAAGTTCACTCCAGGGATCATTCCAGTTGCTGTATTGGATAGGGACACTGAACTAACATCGGGTGGCCCCATTTTTTTTTGGGCTAGGCTTGTAAAGGTTCCAGCCCATTAGCCTAGTACACACCTATGAACATGACTGCTCCACTCCTCCAGACTAAAACTCAATGTCCTTATGTGAATGCAACAAATATTTGTCTCAGTAGCCTAGCTAGGGTGGCAAGAATGTGGTAACTGTCCTGGGTGGGCAATTCAATGATGCAAAATTAAAAAAAAAAAGATATTTTAATCAAATATCTTTTTCACGCTTTAAATGGATGTCTGAGATGCTCCTGCATGCCTCCCAACCCCTGCTTATGTCAACTTGATTGGGCATTGCCCCAAAGACATGTGATTGGCTGCACAGGTAGAGGAGGCAGTGATGCAGTGCAATAAAGGCAGTCTCTTTGGTTATATATTTGGTGCCCACAATGAGCTGAGGGGTATCATGTTTTGGGAATCAAAATCACTCACTGTGGTCACATTTGGCATGTAGAGAGAGAAACTGAGTGGACAGAAAAAAATAAGTTTTTTGAAGAAAGTAGGGTTACTTACTAGTAAGCTTATACATACATGGGCAAACTACTGAAGGGATCATTGGGGAAATGTTTAATTTCTGTGCTTGTGTTGTGTATACATGGACAGACTACTGAAGGGATCATTGGGAGAACTGTTTCATTCCAGTGTCATTTGGTCTTTCTGTCTTTCGGCTTTTCCCGTTTAGGGGTCGCCACAACAGAACTCTGGTCCACTAATGATTGGCAGTAGATTTTTATGTGCTGGCTTGCCGGGCCCAATGCATAACCTTCAACGAAGGAACACCCATTCATGCAGGTCGACACACAGAAGACGCTCTAACTGAGAATCTAACGTGCAACGTCTGTGAGGCAACAACGCTACCACAGCACCACCCGTTTGTGCATATACACATGGAAAAACTACTCGAGTAATATGGGGAAATGTTAAATTTTTATGCCATTTGGTATTTGTGCATACATGGACAAGCTGCTGTAGGGATCATGGGGGAAATGGTTGATTTTTGGTGCTTGTACATACATGAGCAAACTACTGAAGGGATGGTTGGGGGTGTCACACTCCCAGTCCAGCTATTTAGAATTTTGTAAATAATTCTATGTCATTTGTGAACATTTATATGATTTATACAGAACTTTATATTATATACTGAGCTGCAAGAATGTAACCACAGCATACCCTGCTGGAACATGGATTAACCTGAAAAACATAAGAATGCTTGTTAAGCTACTTTATTGCTAGTTCATAAACAAGACAGGTTATCTCTCAGTTTCAGTTCAATAGCAGATGCAATGTCTAGAGCTAGACATTGTTCTATTGTCTTGAAAGAAAAGTAATTACGAGGTTTAAAATGTAAAAAGTGTTTTATTGTTTTATGACTTTCAGTTCTAAGCAAACATCTGAGAGATATGTATTTTGACACAGAGATGTCAAATCCTTTTAGTTTATGATTTAGCCTGGCAAGTGACAAAGTGATGTTATCCAGGCTAACCCAACAGTGAAATGTGATACTGATTTAAGAACTCTCTGAGAGAGACACTGTGCATTTTGTATTTTGTCTTGGACCTAGCAAGAACATTCACTCATCATCACCATCTGCATTTGCCTGTCTGTAAGTAAGATTTAGAACATAGTATCTCTCTTAGATATAGATAGGAATATAGCAAAGATTAGTTTAGATGTTTTCTGTATTTATTTGAGACTGTCCTGCAACGTTGTTGTAAAATATTTCCTGTGATTTTGAACTCTGAAGTAACTGTGTTGATTGACTGAGTATTGTTTTATTCTTTTATTATTTATTATTAACTATATTTAAACCTGTGTGGTGGATATTTTTGAGACATGTTGAAGCTTTTAGGGTACTTGCATATCTATTTGGTGACACTGTACAGGCCACTCATAGCCTGGCCCTTGGTCAAAACTACCATTTGGATTAATAGTAACATTACACAGTAGGACTGGACACCCTTTGTAAGGGCCATATAGTAGCTGATAAGTAAGAGCTGGCTGGTGGCAGCTGGAACTACCTTATAGTCTAGGTAGAAGGAGGCATAGCTACTAAACCTGTGCCAGCCTTCCCCATGTGTGTGTTTGTGTGTGCTTGTATATAAATGAAATCTCAAAGTGTGTGTCAGCTATTTGGGCAGGGACATGAAGTACTGGTTAGACATAGAGGATGTTGGAGGTCTTAGCTTGGCCACTTGGCTGAGATCTCAACCCTATAGCTGTGCCAGTGAGGAGTCTTATTGGCGATTTGGAGAAAGAGGGAAAAACCAGCCCCAGACTGACTGTGATCTCTGTGTCCTCTTAAGGGAAACTGCTCTTTACTGTGTATACAGTTGTCATCCTCCCAATGTGTACATCCTCTAGTTGTTGTCAGTGATGAGGACTGAAGCTTCTTGATTACTGGGGCAGTGCTGGGGCATCACATTTCATTTTGATGTCAGTGAAAGTGGTCTTTGCTTGTGCTGTGATTGCATAGATAAACCATTCAAAATAATTGTTGCAGGAACTGTTTAGTTCTGATATAATTTGTTGCTTGTACATACACACATGGAAAAAGCTACTGGAGGAATCATTGTGGGAAAGGTTTCATTCTGGTGCTTGTGCATACATGGATTGAAGGTGTTGTTGTGGGAAATGTTTCATTGTGATGTCAGTTTGTGCATGTGCATACATGGACAAACTACTGAAGGGATTGCCAAGACATTTAGAGAGAGAAAGCAAGCAATGCAGCTACACTTGCTTGATTGACAATGCAGCAAAGCCAAGGATAATTTTAATGTAATAGTTTTAATAAATAATTTATTCCAAATTATAAATTCCAGACATATCATTATTCGCTTTTTGGTTATTGAAAAAAGTAATATGTGTCTCTGTCTCTCAAGAAAGCAGTGTCTGGAGGTATACTTGTCAACTTCTTAGTGCAAGAAATCTGGACAAAACCTAAAATAATGTGGTCAAATGCCCAAAAATAAGGACAGGTTTTAAATATTGCTCTTACTCTAGCAACTTTCTAAGTTTGAACTTTGCAACAGGCTTTGTATCAGTGCATTTTCTAAATGAAATGAAGTCTGAAATACAAATGTGGTCATTACTTAATGTGGTCAATACCCACAAAATGTAGAAGATGAAAATAGGGAACATTTTTTTTTAAAAATATGAACAGTTGAGAGGTATGGTAAGAGGCCAGGGCTAAGTATTCAGCCCATGTTGCTCAATACTCTGAAAGTCCATTTTTTGCCTAGGTGAACTAAGAAGAAAAATCAAACAAAAGTGTCACTGTCCAATCAAAAATGAGGCCTCACTGTACTCTGTATTCTTAATAGGCTTCTTAAGGTCTCCATTAGAGCACCTTGAAATAATCATGATTACTGCAAATTTGTAGAATAATAAATTGTGCTGCCCAAAGTATTATACTATATATGTTGCAGATCATATTTACTAAATTGTTTGTTTGTTTTGCTGCCATTGGCATTTGGACTGTACCTGCAAAAAGATGCTGATTGTGCTGAATTCTGAACTGCTAAATTGATATTATGAGCTAATATGTGAATAAGGCATGCTCGTTTTCATATATATTTATATATATATATATATATATGTATAAATAAATGTATATTTTATCTGCTTCTCCTTTGGGTCATGATTTTTCTGTCTGTGCCATAGCCACAGTTTATGTTTTTGTGTGTTGAAGTTCATATTTACAAGTTATTAATAATATAATTTGTTATGCTACTATTGGTATTTGGACTGTACCTGCAAAAGAGATGTGGATTGTGCTGAATTCTGCTTTATTTTTAATATGTGTATGGTTTCTTTAAATTGCTAAAGCTGTGTTGTGTTTGGTTATGCATCACGACAGTTAAATGATTAACTCTGAAAATGCATTACATTTTCAGTAAAACTTCCTGTTGGATCATAGGAGGTTATTGGGCTAACAGTCCTAGAGCCTTTTTCAGCCTAACCATTCATGCCTCAATTTTCTCAATTATCAATGTACATGGGCTAGAATGACTTTGGTATATGTCTGTGCCTTAGGTCATCTACAAACTGCCCCTGTCTGTAAGGGCCACAGGCAACAAATCAGTGGTGAATTTGTAATTTCCCATCGACTGGCCCAAATTGCATTTGAATAGGCTTAAGGAAGAGCTTTGTTTCATATGAATGGGGAGTCTGTCCAGAGAAAGTGCAATCTGAGACACATGCCTGTCCCACCAATTTGTTTTATTTATGTCACAGATGAAGTTTAGATCCTTAGATTAGATAATTCTAGTGCGGTTTGTTTTGTGAATGCATAGCAGATCCATCAGGGCTAGGTCGGAGAATGCCTTGGAGGTTAGGCCTAGATCACGTCTCAGTAGTCTGTAGGAGACCAAGTGCAGGGCCAGGGCTTTAAGGCAGTCCACATGGGATATTATTTACACCCTGCATTCTTATAGTGAGGAACATCTGCGGTTACTCCAGCTGTTGCAAATTCCTGGTCAGTTGTATGCTGAAGGGAGGACTGTACTCAATTATTGGTCTAATGAGGGCTGAGTATATTGAGACTATAATCTCCTTTGATCTGGATGCCATGCCCTTACTTATAAGTTGTGCTACACAGAAGGATCTTCTCACTACCATGGACACATTGTAATCAAAGTTCATATTACTGTCAATGTAAGTTCCTAAGTCCCTTACCATAGGCTGTATTCTTAGTGTTATCAATGTTGTCAGTTGCAGGGGTGGTTGTCTTCCCAAAGGGTATGATTATGCATTTTTGCATAGTGTTTTAGACCATGGCTCTGGCACTAGTTATTTGTCTGTGTCAGCAATTCCTGGAGGATATCTACATCTTTGACCAAATTTGCTGATGACCACAAGCTGTGCACAATCAGTGAATCCTTCAACCAGAGGTTGTCTACATTTGCCTTGACTTCAGAGAAGTATATTCCAAATAGGAGAGGTCCCAGTACTGAGTCCTGTGGGACACCACTAATAGGCTTCTTGGTGGAGGTGGATTCTCCCACCCTAACCTCATGTGTCCTGTCTTTGAAGCCTTTGGCTAACCATCAGTTGATATAGGGATTTATGTCTAAATTTGTGAGTTTGTCTATAATATCCAAGTGAGGTATTGTGTCAAATGTCTTTGCCAAGTCAAGGTAGGCAGTATGTACCATTTTGCTCTCATCCATGGCTTCCCAAATAAGTCCAATACAAAACTTTGTGCAAATAGAGCTGAGTGCAAAGGCCAAATAACTAAATACAAAAAGCAACTGCCAGCACATCAAATCAGCAGACCTTTTATTTTCTTAAAAAACAGACCAGTTTCGGCAACTTCATGTCTTCATCAGTGTTAAACTTCCAAACAGTGGCACATTTAAATATACAAGCAATAAAGATTCACCACCCATTTAAAGAGACAGTCCCGCTTCATTAAGCCCCAGTGAAAATAAAGCCCCCAACCTCACAATCCAAGATTGCTCCTTGTTATTCAAGATACCATGCCAGCCTAATTTATTACATGCAGCTAAATTAATCCCGTCACTGATAGTAAATTTATATGAAGCAGAAGAATTTATCTTAACAAGTTTATATAATGCACTGGACAGCAGTTGTCACTCGTGTTCAAAAAACCAAGTTTTAAGTTGTCTGGATGTTTGTCCAACATAAAAAGCTGAACATGTGCAAGTGGCTAAATAAACTAGCCACTCAGAACTGCAGATACCAAAACAGAGAATATCAAAAACCTTAGAGGTATTCCTGGATGTGAAATGTTTTGTTTTCAAAACATACTTGTATGCAGAACAATGCCCACATGGTTGACAACCCACCACAGGGATATGGTCAACAGTTGTTTGTGTATCCATACTATATCTAGCACTTTTCTTATAATGATTGAAATGATTCCCAATAGATCTACCTGTTCTGTAAGAAAATAACCATTGTTCAGGAATTAACTCAGATATGTTATCGGCCATGAGAATGCCCCAATGTTTATTAATGAGATGCTTGAAAAACCCAATACTGCTAACAAAATCAGTCACCAATCTAAAAAGATAATCCCTGACTTTGTGTTTTTTATACTGTAACAATTCTACTTTGTCAGTATTCCTGACAGAGTCTTGAGTGGTCATAACATCCTTATAATTTTATCCCCTGTGACAAAATCTCTTAAAGTTCCTGGCTATTGTGTTCTGTATTTGATCAACATATTCTACGAATTCTTTGAAATTGACTCAGTGATGTTACAAATTATGTGGGATGCATGGCAACTAGTGGATGCAATAACATATTAAATTGTGGGTTTTTTCTATGCACAATAGTGCTTAAAATACCATCATTTTTTAGGATGGCAACATCCAAAAAAGAAATTTGTGAAAGATCATGTTGAATACTGAACTGTATTCCCTATTTGTTTTTATTAAGGTATTGTATAAACTCATTCAGATAAATTAAATCAGACTTCCAAACCAGCCAACAATCATCCAGGTATCTACGCCATATGTCTATGGACTCCACAAAAAATTATGAACAGCATCATAAATAATCTGCTCCTCAAGAAAACACATAAACAAGTCCATGTAAAAGGGACCCGAAGATGCTCCCATAGCAGTACCCGTAAGCTGTAAAAAAAAAACACTCCACTGAAATAAAACATTTTTAGTAAGAACATGTTCTGTAAGGCACACCAAAAATATATTAACTCATTCACTCCAATGGAGCTTAGGAAGTTTGCACAGTAACTTCCAATGGGCGGAACTTAAGCCTTTTGACAGCATCAAATTATGTCCTCATATTTCAAATAAATTTCTCTGGAACCATGGGGGTTATGAATGAAGTACAAATTGCAAACCCTTCAGCACAAACTATTTTTACAGTGGTGGCATTCTTTAGGTTCTAGGTCTTAAACTGAATTTTATAAGTCACAGTAAACAGAGTAACCATTACATTTTTAATATTTTGTAAACAACTTTCAATATCTCAGCAACCACTCCAGTTACACACACACTGTCAGCAACATTTTATTCATATAGCTGAGAGCTATACGTGTTCTGTGTTAGCTGGTTGTTGAGATATTAAGAAAAATGTGAAAATTGTATCTATAGACATTAATATCATAAAACAGCAGTTAATATCTCTTTACCTGTACTAAACAGAGGTCAGATATTAATGCAGTTAAATTTTCCATTGTGTAAGCTTTAAGATAGAATATTTTAAAAGCTTGTAGATAGCATGGCTTTGGAATTATTAATGCAAATATGAGCAAGTAATATTTGATGGCTAGAGGCGTCGGTAGGTATTAATTGCAGATGCACCTGGATGGGTCACTAGGATGTAATGAGTTAAATCCAGGGCTGTACAGAGATAATTGATTTAACCAATAATCTAATGACATTAATCCAGCCTAATGTGGAATGTTGGTGTACAAGGCTGCCACATCCAGTGTGCACATATACCAACCCATTTCTAACTGTGCATCTTGAATGATATTTAAAAACTAGGTGTTATTTTCTATGCACGAACATACACCATTTAACAAAGGGCATAAATAATGAGTAAGAAAAGCCGACAAAGGTTCAGTCAGACAGCCACGGCCAGAAACAATGGGTCTGCCAGGAGGGTGTGCGAAGTTTGTGTATTTTGCAGAGCAGATAAAAATATTGTGGAGTTGGATCCTGGATTGTAAGTTGAAAAACAATATCCTTAGAACTAATCCCTTCATCCAAGGCGAATTTCTGATCATCTAACAATTGCTTATAAGCTTCTGACAAATACATGGTCCAGTCCCAAACCATTACTACAACCCCACCTTTATCTGCCATATTGATGACCACATTTTTATTGGTCTTAAGGTTTATTAAGACCTGTTTTTCAGCCTTGGATAAGTTATGTTGTATACCCATATTGGTTTGAAAGTTGAAATGTAAATCTTTAGACACACTTTGCTGATAAGCTGCCACATACTTATTCATTGGGGGGGAGCGGGTACAAAATTAGAATATCTAAACTTAAATTGTCTATGATCTGACACACCCTTACAGTGGAAAAATGACTAAGTTTGTCTATAAAATTTCAAGATGTCCTTATCAAAATATCTTCTGGAACAGAAGAAATGTGTACAAAATGCAAACCTTTATTAAGTAAATCAACTTCTGAGTAAGACAACTGAAGAGAAGAAATGTACATATTTGAGCTACATCATAATTCAGAACTATTAACCATAGCAAAGCATCTATATCTTTTGGAGTGTTTGCGGCCAGACCTTCTCCTAATTCCAAAGGGTTTTCGCCATTCCTCTTTTTGGCTATTGGGGAATTTTTAACAGCTTTGACATCCATATCCACGGCAGAAGAAGAATCCTCAGCTGATGTTTCCCGATACATTATCTGACTTTTTAAGAATGGACTTAGTTCTTTTCCTCTTCCCCTTGGCCTGAACTTGATCAACCTTGTCTGAAAATGTAACTGATTCTTGTGTGGTAAATGGTCTACCACTAGGATAATCCCTTGCATCCTTTTGGAATTTTTTTTTTTAAGTTTGCACTCCTTAACTTCCCTTTCCAGGACTATTAGATCTTTTGTTAACTTTGAACATCGCTCCTGGAAAGAATCATGCATTTAAAACAGCTTCACCTCCTCACAGAGTTTGAATACCTCTACCATAGATTGATCCATAGATCTTTCATAGAAAGATAATAAAATCTTCACAAAACTCATAGACACTGTTTGTTGGGCCTGATACCATTCAGCCATCAGTATATCATCTGTTTGTTTAATCAAGGGCTGTAGATGAACCTTTAACCCTCTTGGTAACAAACATGATTTTTATTCTGCTTTTATGGCTTTCAGCCACAGACAAAACTGCACATTTTAAATAGTTTAAGGTACTAAACACTGGTCCTCAAATTCTTTATACCAACTGATAACTTCTTAAAAGCATCTATACAAGTTGCTGAAGACTCATATACAGTACCTGTGTTAGGACCAGGAAGATTCTCCACTTCTTCAAAAATACAAATGATATCTTTGCCAGTAGCCAAACCAGTTACCAAACCCAGAAGATCCATGATAAGTTGTTCACAAAATAATTACCACTGGCTAATTTTAAAGGATAATGTTCAATAAAACACAATAATGTGCTTGAGCAAACCAAAGGTGAAACAAAAAGTCTAACATTAGTTCAAAGGTCGGCACCAATTCAAGAAATCAGGGAGGAAAAATCTAGATTTCAGCCACAGACAAAACAGATGCATCCACCAATGGACAATACTTAAGAGGTGTTCTTAAGAAAATAATTTTGTTTCAAATGTGGATCCACCAATGAACAATATGCAAAGGGTAGCAAATACAAAACATGAACAAGTCCATATCACCTGGATGCATTGTAGGATTCCCAAAAACCAAGAAGTTTCTTAAAACGATACAACCAAAAACCAGGATAGTGAATTATGAATCCTGTGTTGGAGCAATATCCCCAAAACACCAATCAATGAAGAAAGCCATAAAAGCAGAATAAAAATCATGTTTGCTGAGCCAATAGCACAGTACAAGTATATAGTCAAATACAAAACTCCATGGAAGTACAGCTGAGTGCAAATGCCAAATAACTAAATACAAAAAGCAACAACCAGCACATCAAATCAGCAAAACTTATATTTTCCTTAAAAAACAGACCGGTTTTAGCAACTCCATACCTTCATCAGTCTTAAACTTCCAAACAGTGGCACATTTAAATATACAAGCAATAAAGATTCACCACCCATTTAAAGAGACAGTGTCACTTCATTATGCCCCAGTGAAAATAAGCCCCCAACCTCACAATTCAAGATTGTTCCTTGTTATTCAAGATACCATGCCAGCCTAACTTATCACATGCAGCTAAATTAATCCAGTCAATAAGAGTAAATTTAAATGCAGCAAAAGAATGTTTCTGAACATGTTTATATAATGCATTGGACAAACAATCTAAGGTAATGCTACTCAATGCTAGAAGTCTAAACCTCAAAATGCACTCACTCGAGGCACTCCTTAAAATGGAGAACATAGACATATGTGCAGTAACAGAGACCTGGTTCAAAGCTCCAGAGAGCACCCCTGCATTACCAGGCTATAATTCATACAACACCTTTCAGCCACCTAACCCGGAACGAAGCACTAAAGGTGGAGGCATGTCCATATTCATTAAGGATATCCACACCTCCAGGCTAGGTGCACAGCATAATGCATCCGAGATTATCCAAGTGCAACTAACTCTGGGCAAGACCGCAATCCAAATTGTAGCCTGCTACAGACCGCCTACCATGTCCCAGGATTCCCACTCCTCATTTCTTGATACACTGGGAAGTATTAGGGTACAACCTGACACCCTAATAATGGGTGATTTCAACTACCCCACCATTAACTGGGAAAACTACTCATGCACAAACTATTTTGCTCAACGCTTTCTGGAATTCATAAATTCCAACGCCTTGCATCAACTTATTCACACCCCCACCAGGGGCAGCACTATCCTAGACCTGATCATTACCAACATGGGAAACTGGTGTTCCACAGCAGAGGTCAATTTCTCATTGGTCAGATCCGACCACAAGCTAATCACCCTAGACATCCACATCCTGCCCCCACCCCCAATTAGGGAAACCACCGTAAAAAACTTCACCAAAGCCAACTTCACACTTAAGACAGAAGTGGCAAACTTCATAATACCCATGCAGACGGACAATAGAGGTACAACTGCTGAATCCTACACAAATGCACTTTATAAGCACTTACACGAGTGCATGGATCATGCTATCCCTAATAGAACCAAGATGCTATCAGCAAAAAAAAAGGAAGCCAATTTGGTGGTCCTCTGCCATAAACTCTACAACAGATGAAAGAAACTGTTGCAAAAAAAGAGTAAAATCCCATGACTGGAGGAACTCCCTGGTCAACCTCAGTAAGAAACTGAGATCCCTCAAAATCCTCCAAAGCTAGTTACGAAAACAAAATTGCCACTGACTCTAAAGACAACCACAAAACATCCTATAGCCATGTCAAAAATCTCAATGGCAACATTCAGATCTGCTCTGAGATGCAGCACAATGGCACTAAATATACAGAACCAACTGAGATTGCCAACATACTGGCAGATAGGTTCAGTGCTAATTTTACCCCCCTCTCACCCCCTAGAGGGCCCATCTCTATACCGGAAGAATGCAAAGTTCCTGTAATCACAGCTGCACAGGTAAAAAAAAAAAACACACTCTCCAAAGCCAAGAACACAGCATCCATGGGACCTGACCAGGCTGCATTCTACACGAACTACAGAATGAACTGACACCCTACCCAAGTACCATGTTCAGTCAGTCTCACCTCAGGCTTTGTGCCCACTGAATGGCACACCGTGACTGTTATCCCACTCCACAAAGGGGGAGCCACGACAGACCCCGGGAACTACTGCCCCATTAGCCTGACGAGCCTGGTCTGCAAGGCCATGGAATGTATCATCATGGAACTCAAAGACATTGGTAATCTCCAAACTCTGGACCCTACCCAGTTCGGATTTGTAAAAGGCAGATCATGTCTCTTAAACCTGACTTGACTTCTTTGAAGCAGTCACCAAAGCCATAGATGAGGGTAAGGTGGTTCACACAGCTTATCTAGATTCCGCCAAGGCTTTCAATACCATCCCCCACTCTGGAATTATAGATAAGCTCACTAAACTAGGGATAAATCCCTATGTCACAAGATGGGTTGCCAACTGGCTCATGGACAGAACACACACTGTGAAAGTAGCAGACTCTAAATCAGACTTCAGACCAGTGACAAGTGGAGTACCACAGGGTTCAGTCCTGAGATCTCATCCTGTTCTTCAGAGAAGTAGATAACCAAACAGGAAACACAGAAGGTCTTTGGCTAACAAAGTTTTCAGATGACTGCAAACTAGGAGCAGTAATCGAAACTCCTAATGATGTGGACATACTACAAAAGGGCCTCACTGAGACAGATGCCTGGTGTCAAAGCCATGGCCTGAAGCTCAATGCCAAAAAGTGTATTGTTATCCCCTTTGGTAAAAACTCTGTACCCATGAGCTACCACATAGCTGGTAGTCTACTTAATGCCGAAAATGTGTTAAGAGACCTTGGAACACATGCCGACAGTAGTCCCTCCTTTGATAATCACTTCGCCACAGTGGTCAGGAAATCCTTCTACGTGGCTCACCTCATCACAAAAGTTTCTCATCCAGAAAAAAGAGAGGTCATTGTTCCCCTCTGCTCATCACTCATTAGACCCATTATAGAGTACAACACCCCTTTTGGTATGTACCTCATAAGACATTTACAACAACTGGAAAGACCACAGAAATACCTCACAAAGAGGATTACTGGCCTCAAACAGATGCTGTACGCAGACTGTCTCTAAAAACTCCAGCTTTACTCCATCGCATATTGCCTAACATACAAAGCTATGTCAAACCCAGAGCTGTTGGACATGCTCCACTTAAAGAAATCCCAATCCCTCCAAGCTACATGCTCTAGGGACGTAAACCTTGTCACCACAATAAACAGAACATGCTGGAGGGATAGATTCCTGTCCCAGAGACTTCCCATACTCTGGAACAGACTACCAATGTCAGAGCTCCTCATTAGCACTCTTCAAGAAAAATCTTGATTGGATGGGAGATAAGAAATTCACCTCGGGGATCACTTATGTGGCTCTGCTCGACAGGGGCACATGAAAATTATTTTCTTGGGTAGCAAAAGCCAGGGTACACTTTTGGCTAGGCTTATATTGTCCCTAGGGCCAATAGCCTAGTACCTACCTATGAACCTGTGAAAGGCCATTCTTAATATCACTCATGTTCAAAAATCTGAGTTTGAAGTTGTCTAGACGTTTGTCCAACATAAAAAGCTGAACATGTGGAAGTAGCTAAATAAAATAACCACTCAGAACTGCAGGTACCAAAACAAAGAATATCAAAAACTTTAGAGGTATTCCTGGATGTAAATTGTTTTGTTTTCAAAACATACTCGCATGCAGAACAATGCCCACATGGTTGACGACCCACCACAGGTATACGGTCCATAGTTGTTTGTGTATCCATACTACATCTAGCACTTTATCATGACTGAAATGATTCCCAATAGATCTCCCTCTTCTGTAAGAAAATAACCAGAGAATGTCCCAATGTTTATTAATGAGATGCTTGAAAAACCCAATATTGCTACCAAAACTAGTCACCAATCTAAAAAGATAATCCCTTATTTCATGTTTTTTTATACTGTAACAATTCTACTCTGTCAATATTCTTGGAGTCTCGAGTGGTCATAACATTGTTATAATTATACTCCCTGTAGTCATAACATCCTTATACTTATACCCTTTGTGGTTACAAAATCTGTTAACAAAATCAAGTTCCTGTCTATTGTGTTTTGTATCTGATGAACATAGTCTACGAATTTTTAGAAATTGTGATTGGGGATGTTATGGACAATATGGCATGGATGGCAACTAGTGGCATGCAAGAATGTATTAATTTTTTTTTTTTCTGTGCACAGTACTGCTTAAAGTACCCTCATGAGTTTATACAATATCCTAATGAAAATAATGGAGAATACAATGCAGTGTTCAACAATCTTTCACAAATTTATTTTTTGGTGTTGAGATCTTAAAAAATAATGATGGTACTAAAGCAGTTACCTACCATATCTTCTATTCATTCTTGATGCCTATATGGCAATAGCTCTAAGGCTAAACCTTACTTTCAGTAACTTTTAACCTGCTGCTCTCCAGCTTTCCCTCTCTACTGTAAAACTGCAATAATGTAGTCTTCACACATTTATTATCCCATGTCATCAACTGCATTCTTGTTTGGCTTGCATACTTAAAATCTAACATCTGTATAACCAGTATTATCTATATTATTTTATCACCTATTCTGTAATGTAGTATTCTGTACCATCACTGCTTGATTTCTGCATTTTGATTCTGTAGCTTTATCATGTTTTGTTTTTTGGAGCTTTACTCCCCGGGCCTCTACTGAAAATGAGCTCACCATGACCCAGTAGACCTCCTGGTAAACAAATGCAAATAAGTAATTGTACAACAAAAGACTAAGCAGTGCTCATCTGCTAATAAAGGAACATCCACTTTGAATGGAACTAAGCACTTGCCTTCACTTCAACTGTACTTAAGGGCCATTGAATTACCTCCCACCTGGACCTGGATATATATATATATATAGATCCCATTCATTTGGTCGAATTTCATTTGGTCGAAAATGATTTCAGGCAGCCCACTTCACTGAAAGCTCATTTGATTGAAAGCTCAATTGGTCAAATTACATTTGGTCAAATATGAAATATAGACCCTGCCCCACTTCAGTGCGACCCTGGAGTGAGAATATTAAGTAAGGGGTTGTGTGGGGGGCGTAGCCCCTCACATTTCGCAAATAGTTTTTACTAAATATATATATCAGTGCATTTTAATGGATACACCTTCATATAATAGTGAATACACTATAATTATGTTGGGGGCTATGCCCCCCACACCCTCCTTAATTTTGTCACTCCAAGGTCGCACTGAAGTGGGGCAGGGGCTATATTTTATTTTTGACCCAATGTAATTCAGTCAAATGAGCTTTCAGTGAAGTGAGCTGCCTGAAATCATTTGACCAAATGAAATTCAACCAAATAAAGTAGACTCATATATATATATATATATATATATATATATATATATATATATATCTATATATATATATATATATATATATATATATATATATTGTTGTGTCTTTCAGCTCTTCCCAGTTAGGGGTCACCACAGCAGAACTCCGGTCCGCTAATGATTGGCAGTAGATTTTTAAGTGCCAGCCCTGACGCACAGCCTTCAACGAAGGTACGCCCATTCACGCATGTCTCCACACAGAAGACGCTCTAGCTGAGAATCAAACAGGACAACGTCTGTGAGGCGACAACGCTACCGCAGCATCACCACTGCAGTACACACACATTATATATATATATATATATATATATATATATATATATATACCTCCTTTTGTTTGTCATTGCACATCGGAAGTGCACTTTCACGAAAGATGATTTTCTGAAGCACATTACAGTGGGGCTAAGGAAATATATCCTTTTACCCACTGTGATATGATCTTGGAGATGGTATATTTAAGTAGGGATAGTGTTGGGGGTGCAGGGGGGCTTGCCCCCCTGCAAAACAGTGTTTACAGCAGTTTTTTTTCCTGATTCGGTGAATCGGCTTTCTCAAAAGGGCACTTTCGATGAAGTGCACTTTTGCAGAAGTGGGATTTTACTTTTCTTTCTTGAGACTGTGAAGTTTCGATAAAGAAAAAAATATATATATATATATTATATATATATATATATTATACATAGATACAGGTAAATAGATTTAGATATGTGTGTGTATTTAATTTGCACACACACACACACACACACACACACACACACACACACACGTGATGGTACAGCGGTTGCGTTGTTGCCTCACAGCAAAAGGTTCTCCCATTCGATTCTTAGCTAGTGTGCGGGGAGTGCCTTCTGCGTGGAGTCTGCATGTCCTCCTCGTGGTCGCGTGGCCTCCGAAAGACATGCGTGAATGGACATGCCTTCGCTGAAGGTTGGGTGTCGGGCTGGCAACTCGGCACTATAAAAATCTACTGCCAATCATTAGCGGACCGGAGTTCCGCTGTGGCGACCCCTAACCAGGAAAAGCCGAAAAGACAAACAACACACACACACACAGTGTGCGTGTGTGTGTGTGACCTTTTACAGTTATGTTCATCACACACACAGTGTGCGTGTGTGTGTGTGTGTGTGTGTGTGTGTGTGTGTGACCTTTTACAGTTATGTTCATCACACCTGGTCATTGGTTTGAATGATCCAATAATTCCAATGCTGGCTTTCAATACAACTGATCTTTGTTCCTGCAAAGGGGATGGATTACAGTGTCACTGGTACATTTGTTCATCATGAAATAATGATAGCTGTTTAGCAGATGGCATTACCAAAGACAAGAAAGAAGCCACATGTATTGATTTCAGTGAGTGTTGGAGTGACAAACATGCAGTCTTTGTCTTTTGTTACATCTTTTTCTCTAGGCTAGAATAGGAGCTGCTCATCTTGTGTGATGTAGGACTGAATTTAAAGGAGTAAAAGCTCCAACTATTTAAAAAAGGACAAACTATAAACCCTTAGCACTTCCTATAACAACTTGATGATAATGGAAAACACTGGACCACACCTGTGATTTTGCATAGCTCTCAGTGTTACGACATTTGTGTAGCATCTAGGAGCTAGAATCATGCTGTTTACATCTTTCAACTTTTTTGTAAAGCTAAAAATGGGTAGAAAACCCATTGTTGTTATTCACATCTCTCAAATGCACCTCAATATGAGGAATATTCTCATTTTGAATCTTAAATAAAAGTCCATGTTCTTCACTGCTCCACATTTGAATGGCATGCTACCTATTCAGTGTTAAGCATTTTTCTACTTAATGTCAGGACAGCTGAGAGATGCTCAATAATGAAAAGCATTTTACTTTTATCATGTTTAGTGGCACTAACAGTTTCAGATGACAATGGAAAGCACTGGACTTAGCATAACCACATTATTGGGTGCAGATCGATATGTATGTATACTTTTAAAAAGTTTTCTAGGGGCTTGCACATGTGTATATATACTGAGCATGTGTGAGCCTGATTGCCATTTTGTAGCAAGCTGTTGAGATGTAAGCATGTATGTCCGTGTAGTCTGTCCTTTAATCAGCTTGTTTATATGTTGTACTGCTGCTATCCATCCTGATGCATTTCTACATAATAAAGCAGATAAATGAACTGCCCCCTGTTATCTTTATTTGTGAAGCAAGATGAGTGACATGGTGTCAGAATGGGATCCAGATCAAGAAAGGCACTCAGTTAAAGGTAGAGGAATATAGAGAAGTGAATCATCCCTGCTACACAAACTCACAAAAAAGGTCAGAAATGAATTTCAGGTATCAAAGCTTACTTAAATGATTTGTTATTTGCAAAATATAAAACAAAGCACACAGAATGCTCTAAACAAATTTTCTAGTTAAATGAAATGTCTGAAACTGCGACATATTGATGAAAATATTCAAATAAACTATGGAAAATCTTTGAAATAAAGTCTGAATCACATAAAATGTATAAAATAATGAAAACAACCACATTTGTTCACTTTGCACTATGTTTTTGCATTAATTAAAGCTGTACAAGATATCTGAGGTATATGAAGTATTCACAAGTTTGTGCAGTATTACAGTACAGTTATTTCACAAAATACAGCCATTTCAAAGCATAGTTCTCAAAGTACAGTATTTCAAAGAGTTTATTGTGCATTTGAATGTTATTACAAGTACTGGCTGTGTGTGCATGTTCCTACATAATTACAAGGCCTAGAATTTCAGTGTGTTTGGGCATACATTGTTGGCATGGCAGACGGATTTTGAAAACCAGGACCTCTTGTATTTGATAATACTGCAGAGAATTGGAGAGTGTAAGAGTACAATATTTTCATACAAGCTGCATTTTCTGATAAAGATGACCATACAAAGGTATTTATTCTGCTTAATTTAGCTGGTTCAGCAGCCATAGAAAGAGACCACTCATTTGTGTATGCACCTGCTGTATTTGCAGGACAGGGGGGAAACAGTCATATAGTTGTATTGGCTGAGTCAAGGGAAGACCCCAAGTGCTTAAAATGTAAATTTGGAGAAATGTGTAACCCCCCCCCCCCCCAAACAAATATTACAATGGAAAGGCACTTATTTTACAGAAGGGATCAAATGCCTGGTAAACTTTTGCAGCATATTTAACTGACTTGAGAAACAAAGCTAAAATGTGCAGATTTGATGATTTAAGGGATGAGTTGATAAATGACAGAATTGTGTGTGGTATTAAAGATGATGCGAGAAAGATTTTGCTTTGCGACAGTGCTTTAACTTTGAATAAGGCTGATTTGTCAGATATATGAGCCTACAGAAAAGCACACAAATATACTTACAAATGAGAAATGCATGCTTCCAGTAACGTCTAAAGCTAATGTTGATAGTATGCAGCATGTGGTTAAAAGAAACAGGCCCAAGCACACGGCAGCAACTGTGAGCCCTGCAACAGTCAATGGCAAACCCTGTAACTTTCTAGCAAATTCCTGAGTGTGCACAGTCTCAGTGAAGCACAAGGGTGAGTCAGCAAACAAAGCATGTACCCTTACCTAGCCTCATAGGTGATGGTAATCATGGTCTAAGAGAGAAAAGTGCTTAGCTTTTGGTCAGCAATGCCATAAATGCAATAAGTGGAATCATTTCAAAAGGTTTTGTAACTCAAATAATTCTTTTACTAAATGTTTTTATTAACTATACATTCTTTTAAAACAGAACATTCAAAAAGACAAGTTAATCAATTAGGAAAGCCGTGACCCTACTTTCTATGTTGATGGCATGTCTCTGCTTAATGAAACAGTCAATATAGTAGATCTATGACCAAGAATGACGTATTCTGTACTGTTCAGAGAAACGGAAGACTCAGAGCTCAAAGTAGACACGGTTTCAAATTCAAAGTGCAATGTTACATCAGCAGAAACATTTGCTAGAGTATGTACTGGTGAGAAGCTTGATTTGCAAAGTGTGCAAAGCTTGTTGCTTACAATGGTGAAGAAATTCAACTGAAGGTTCAGTAGTGCTTTCATGTTACTCTGCTGGATACAGCTATGACTTGCCATGTTATGTGGTCAAAAGGCACATACAGCCATTATTAGGCTTTAAAGACAGTTTGAAAATGGAACTGCTTTCATTAAATAAGGAAGCTCACTAGGTTAGCTTAAAAGACAGCTATTTTAAATTTTTCCAATCTATTTTCACTACCTATGCTGATCTTTTTGAAGACAAACTAGGCAAACTCCCAGTTGTGTACTCCATGAAGTTAGACCCAGAGGTCAGTTCAGATGTCGGACAAGCAAGGAAAGTTCCAATAGCAATGCAGAACAGAGTCAAAGCCAAGCTAAATAAAATGGTGCAACAAGGTGTGATTTGTCCAGTAGATGAACCAACTGAATGGGTATCCTCTATAGTCATAGCTCATAAGAAAAGCTCAGATGATATCAGAATATGTATTGATCCATGAGATTTGTACAAAGCACTAAAAATACCTCATCATCCAATGTGTACAGTCGAAGAAGTCACTGCTCTCATGAAAAATGCAACTGTTTTTTCTGTCTTATATGCAAAGAGTTCATTTTGGCAAATACTGCTTGATAAAAAATCCTCACTGCTAACTACTTTTAGTACTCAATTTGGCAGGTACAGAGTTTTGAGATTGCCATTTTGGATAAATTCTGCCAGTGAAGTCTTCCAGCATGCAATGGAGCAATGTTTTTCTGGGTATCCATGTGCTATTATAGTAGTATTCTAGTAGGAGGTAATGGTGAATCCAAGCATGACAGACACCTCAAGAAAGTTCCAGAAAGAGCACATCAAGTGAATCTAAACCTGAATCATCAGAAATGCAAATTCAGGCTATGAGAAGTTACTTATGAAAGTCATTTATTTACCAGTTCAGGCTTACGACCAGATACTTCCAAGCAAACAGCTATTCTCAAGATGCCAGCTCCAGATAATTTTCAAGCCCTACAACTTTTTCTTAGCATGGTTAACTAACTAGGCAAGTTCATTCCAGACTTGAGCCAACTTTCAGCACCGCTTTGATAGCTGACACGTAAATATGTATCCTGGTCATGGTTGGAACAACACCAAAGAGCATTTGATGTCTTGAAACAGAAAATTGCCAGTCCATCAACTCTCAGATACTATGATGTTCACAAACTTTTCATTGCTTTGAAATTTGGCCTAGGTGCAGTCATTCTTCAAGAGGGTAGACCAGTAGCCTATGAGCCCAGAACACTAACCCAAACTGAAATGCAGTATGCTCAGATAGAGAAAGAACTCTTGGTAATTGTGTTTGCATGTTCAAAGTTCCATGATTATATTTACAGTAGATCTATCCAGACTGAAACAGATCACCAACCTCTAGTCACTATTTTGAGAAAGCCTATGAATACAGCTCCTGCCAGATTGCAATGCATGATGCTCAAATTGTAAAAGTACAATTTAAATCTTGTCTACACAAAAGGCAGACTTCTTTATCTTGCTGATACATTATCCAGAATGCCCAGAACTACCACTGAACAGCATGATAATGAGCAACTTGATTGTGAAGTCATGGAAGTGAGATTTGTTTCTTCCACGTCTTGATGAGCTTAGAAATTATACAGTCTATACTATCCAGTTCTTCAGAAACTCAACCACTTTATCAGTCAAGGATGGCCATCAAAACAATCCTGCTTACCAGAAGTGCAACCGTATTTTCATTACAGAGATGAGATTTTGTCTGACAATGATATCGTCAAGAAAGGTCCAAAAGTGATTCTTCCAAAGTCCTTGCAACAACAGTAGATTACTATTTTGCATTGTGGCCACCCAGGAACAGATTCTACCAGAAGAGCAAGAGGACTAGTATTTTGGCCTTCTATGTCACAAGACATTGAGAGAGTACTGTCATCTTATTCTGTATGTAATAGCCACACCAACAGAAAGAACCACTTCAATTAAAACAGATTCCTGAACTACCTTAGTTGACAGTAGCTACAGACATTTTTGAATAGAATGCTCAACATTAACTGATGTTAGTAGACTCTTATTCCAATCAGTTTAAGATTAACCTACTTCCTAATTTAGCATTCAGTACTGTCATTACTAAGATGAAGTATAATTTTGCAGTCCATGGAAGTCTGCACAAAGTTATTTCTGACAATAGTACACAGTTTACAAGCCAACAGTTCAAAAGATTTGCTGAAGAGTGGGACTTTACTCATGTTACAAGTAGCCCTGAGTATCCACAGTCAAATGGTCTGGCAGTATGTGTAGTTCAAAATGTGAAACAATTACTATTGAAGTCAAAACAAGACAATAGCAATGTTTCCTTGAATCTCTTAAATCTCAGAAATGTTCCTCGTGATAAACATCTTGGTTCACTTGCACAGAGACTTCTGTCGAGACAAACCAGAACCATTTTAACAATTAGTAGCAAATTTATGGTTCCATGATTTTTAATTACTAGGATATCCCCTGGCTGCTGTGTGCTCAAGGCCCCTGGGTTTTTCATCCCATCACTCCAGCTGGCCTACGCTCCAACAGGAGTTAAGAACCCACTTGGCAACAAAGGACCCTTCCCAACTTATGTCTGTCTCATCACCCTATAAGTGTTCCCTTGTGCTCTTCTACGAAAGGAAGGAAGAAAGTATGTGTGCTCCTCATACTTGCTGTAAAGCTTTATTTGTAGTATGCTTATTCCTCATTATATGTAATAAAAAGCTTCTCAGCCTGGTCAGCCAGCAGCCATACCACTGTAACTTGTAGTTTAATACAGCCCCTGTCTGCCTTTCACTACCTTTCCTAGACGAACTGAGTGTCCTTTTTCAGCCCTAGCCCAGCCTTCCCCAGAAAATTCTACTGTTGTAATACAAGTCCCTGGCCACTAGGTGGCACCCTTATCTAGTCCCTATCTTTCAACTATCTCAATTTCCCAGGAAACACTTATTCTACAGACTACTGTCCTGATCTTGTTACTATTGTTCTTTCTTACACCTCTTGTTTTTCTGTAATCTCCCACTATCCTCCTTGGAAACCTTCCAGTCTACTACTTATTCATTCTTCAACTCCCTTAACTTAACACCTTATCAGTCAGCATTCCACTGATTGTTCTCCTATTTCACTCATTTGTCTCTACCCACTCTGCTACCCTACCCCTAATTCCCACCCACCACAGTACTCCTACATTTATTCCTCTAAAACCACACCCCATCACATCTGCTCCAATCTAACACCTCACCTCATTAACACTCCCATCCCTTTTTGTCACAACACCTCACCTATTACCTTACCTCCCATCCCTCAGTGTTACATCACCTCTCCTGTTGATATATCTCCTTACCTGTTCACACTACCTTACCTCCCATGTTTCTTCCACTTTATAAATCTAATATAATGGATATATTACCCCTCCCACACCAAATAAAACTATTACTCGATCTCACTCTTTTCTCCTCTAACTACTGCCTATCTGCTAACCTCCTATGAACAACCATTATACCTCACCCTTTTCTTCCCCTCCAAACTCACTTTTACACCACTACTAGCTATCTCTCAAGACTACATAAACATCACATCCAAACCCTGCTACCTACAAGCCAAATCTATCATAGACTACCACACATTAGATATACCAAGCTAAATATTAAAAAAATCACTTGACTATCATTGTAAGCTTCATTACCCTATAAATGGAATATACCTCCACTCCTTACTAGATGGGGACATTCATCCTAACCCTGGCCCAATCAATACCCTTGCCACTGAACAGTGCAACCCTAACAACTCCAGTACCCATGCCCCTACTAAACCTAACTCACTCTATATAGCACATCTCAATATACATTAACAATAAAATTGACTGCCTCCACACCCTCCTAGATGTTCACCTATTTGACATCCTATGTCTAACTGAAACATGGCTAAAACCCACAATTAAAGACAATGAAGTCACCCCACCTGGTTAGACTAGACCGCACAGCCAAAAAGGGAGGAGGGGTAGCAATCCTCTATAAATCAGAGCTTCAAGTTAGCACTACAAACCTTAGACCACCTTCTGACAATAATGCTGAAATCCTCATTTCTAAATTTCAGGTCAACTCATGTAAATCCATATACATCATTTGCATCTACCTTCCTCCAGGAAATAAAATTATAACCCTTGAAAATATCATTAACTGGCTTTCTATTAATCTCCCACAAGAAACCATAGTCCTAGGAGACTTTAATATTGACTGGAAGTCCTGTAGTACTGTACACCCTACCACCCATATTAACCTATATGGCTTCTCACAAACTATTAACTCCCCAACCAGAATTAATAAACCCAGTAACAAAGAAAGTACTTTAGACTGGATTCTTACTAATACTCCTCATCAAACATACAAAGTAGGAACCCTCCCAGATGATCTAAGTGACCACTCACTAACTTTTATCAGACACAAAACCAACCTAACTTACCCAAACACTTTCAGGATAATACGCACCAAAAAGCATTTTAACCCTGAACTTTTCCAAACAGAACTCAAGCAGTGTAATTGGTCACCTCTAAAATCCCTCCCACTAAATGAAGCAGTGGAATACTTTAATTCCACATTCTTAGCCATCCTCGACCACCACGCCCCTATTCGCTCTGTTAGAAATAAAGCTAAACCTGCCCCTTGGCTCTCAAAAGCTACTAGGCAAAAAATCCTTCTTAGAAACAAATCCTGGGCAAAATGGCATATTAAAATCCTACAGACCACCAAACCTTTAGACAACTTAGAAATAATACTAAAAAAGCCATCCTCTTAGATAAAAAAAACTTACTTCAAACTACAACAAACTTACCATAAGAAACCACAAAAGTTCTGGACTAGCATTAACAAACTACTATACTCCGGTCAATCTATCACACCTAACCCACAAGGCACTAACCCTGAGAATCCCACACATACAGCTAATGCCTTCAATTCTTTCTTCACAGATGCCATCCAAACTCTTGATAGTCAACTATCTCCAGATACCTCAAATCTGCCTACACCTCCATCAATTCAGTTACAACCAGTTTCTACTTCCTTTATTTGCTCCCTTCTCCAAAAACTAAAACCTACCACCCCCTCAGCTGACCAACTTCCAGTAGAATACCTGCAAAAAGGAGCTAAAGCCATAGCCTATCCCATTTCCATTCTGGTTAACAGAACCATAAGTGAAGGAACTATCCCATCTATCTGGAAAATTTATCACATCATTCCACTACATAAAGGTGGGAATTCTAATGACTTTTCTAACTATCATCCTATAGCTCTACCATCTCCTCTAGCAAAAATAAAGGAGAAATGCATCCATAAGTAACTACTTAACCACCTACTCCAAAATAACTTACTTGCCAATTGTCAACATGGATTTAGACCTTTCCACAGTACTACCACTGCCCTGCTATCCTTCACAGACTGCATTAACAAAAACCACAATGATATTCTTTCTTCTGCAGTCTTTATTGATTTATCCAAAGCTTTTGATATGGTTAATCACAAGCTCCTTTTAAATATGCTGAAAGCCCTTTCACTTGAACCTCTAGCCATAAATTGGTTCAAATCATACTTAGACAATAGGCAACAGGTTGTGCTATGGGATAATCTATCTACACACCTCCCTATTTCCCTAGGTGTTCCTCAGGGCTCCATATTAGGCCCACTCCTATTTTCCATTTTTATTAATGACCATCACTCAGCAATTCCTCATTGTTCGATTTTATTAATATTAGTCTGAAATTAATTATGTTGTAAATATGCTGAAAGAAAAGGCTTGTTTGAAATGCAGAAACAGCGTTTAGTAATATGTGATCAGCAGTCATACTAAATTACCATGTCTTGGAAAAGGAATCTGCTGAATGGACATTTTTCCCTTACAGACTTAAAAACAGGATGTATGCAAGAGCAAAAATACAAAATCTGCTTTTAAAGAATGGACATTTTTCCCTTACAGACTCAGAAATAGGATGTATGCAAGAACAAAAATGCAAAATCTGCTTTTAAAGAACACTGACATGCTTTTCTGCATATAAAAAAATGGACACAATATGTTTCCTAAAATAACAGGATGGACACAATACATTTCCTAAAACAACAGGATATGTTTATGACACAGGGACAATGTGTTTTCTCAAAAATATGTTTTTCTGTATGAAAAACAGGATATGGCACAAGAACAGATGTTTTTATACAAAGATCCAAATAAAATACAGGATGTTCACACTGTCAGAAAAGTTGATCTCTGACAATGTGTTTTCTCAAAAATATGTTTTTCTGTATGGAAAACAGGATATGCTTATCAGCATTGGCACAGGAACAAATGTTTTTGTACAAAGATCCAAATAGAATACAGAACAATGTGTTTCCTCAAAAATATGTTTTTCTACATGGACATCAGGACACTGTTACAGGATATTCACACTGTCAGAAAAGCTGGTCTCTTACAAGACATTGTTAAACAAGGAAGCTTAGTATTGTTTCTACAGGACTAAAACTGTATATAAAGAGCTGTATAAATCCAGTTATGTTAGAGGTATGGTAGGGACTCATGTGTCCTAAGGTAAATGTTATATCTCTCACATCATCTGTACTATACGAGAAGTAAAGTTGGAACAGTACTTTTAAGCTGCAACGTTTTTCCAGTTTGATTTATTATAAAAGTTATTGGTTACTGCTCTTAAAGACAAGTGCTGCAAAGTATATTCTCTCATCAGTGTATATTCTGCAAGTTTCTGTATGCAACAGACTGTGAATGCAAATATAACCAGACTTTGAATTTTAGCAGAATCCAGCCAGCAAGACTGAGTGTCTTAAGAACACTTCAAATCCATCCCACAGCAAGTAAGCTCCAGCAAGCAATAAGATCAATGTAATTTTTTCACTCATGCTACCTGTACTCCATATGCAGAATCCACAATAATTTGTTCAGCCACTTCTCAGACTGAAGTACAGTCCCTTACCCAAAAATCATTCAATACAGTAGAACAATGGTTTTTAAACCGCTGCCTCCTCCTAAATCCCCAAAAAACTAAACTTTTACTTTTCACTCCTACCCAAAAATCCACCCCAATAAATTTCACACTCGTATCTAATAATGGCACTATCATATCTCCCGACCCAACCACTAAACTCTTAGGAATAAACAACAGATGATAACCTTAGCTTCGATACTCATATAAACAGCACAATAAAAACAGTCAAGAAATTGGGGTCCCTCTTTAGAATCAAACCCTTTCTTACACCAGTAGCCAGGACCGCCATAGCCAGAACTTACTTAATCTCCACTCTACTCTATGCTTCTACTATATACACTAATCTTTCGAAAAACAACCTCAACAAACTTGCAATCTCCTATAATAATATTGTTAGATTTGCCACTGACAGTTATGAGTTCTAAAAGGAGAGCCAATCTAAAGCAACTAGGATGGCTAGAGTTTCTAAACCAGCTTCAATTTCACCAGCTTGTCATAGCCCATAAGATCCTGTATCAACCCACCAACACTCCAATACTCTCTAGCCTCATTACCCCATACAACAATCTTACAAATTTACGCTCCTCAAACAAACTGCTTAAACACCAGCAGATCCAACAACTTAGCAGGAGACTCTCTGTTCTCTAATACTGCAGTGTAATAGTCTACCCACTGAACTCATATCTCTGTCTTCATTGACACTTTTTAAACAGAATCTAAAACTATTTCTCAGTACACATTGGTTATGCCTCTGTACTAACCCTGACTAGCTTACTCTCTATATACTAATTTGAATACTCTTCATCTTTATAGACTTATCCTTAAAGAACCAAAAACCATGTTATTGCAATTTAAAAATATTTATATATGTATATAGTTACAGCTCTTGCACATTACCTTTTACTGTTTTGTGTCATGCTCACTATGAGTATTGTATTTTTTTATTAACAGCTGTTTTACGCTTGGACTGTTGTAACATTCTATATTGTATTTTTGTATGTGTCTTAGAGCTTTTCTCCCTGGGCCTCTACTGAAAATGGACATGTATCCAGTTAGACTAGCCCAGTCAACAAATGTAAAATAAAAATAAAATAAATAAATGTGTCAAGAACAGACCAGCAAAAGCCAATCTGTTTAAAAAGCACTTATCTCAGAAGTCCTATTATGATAAGACCAGCAAACTGCTCAATCCATTACGAGAAGGAGAGATAGCGAGGATGCAAACATTCCAAGGTTTTGATCGGAATGGAGTTGTAAAAAAGTGTATGTCCAGAGACAAGATCGTACATTGTGGAATCGCAAGGAGCAGAATTTAGGTGGAATCAGAATCATTGGATCCCCGTGTCCGAGCCTGTATTGCAGTATCATTTAGCAAGACTATCTCAAAGTGAGTTATCCAGCATTCCAGTTCCAGAGGACATTCCAGTAAATATTCCTATTCTTGAGAAGAATCACAAAACTCCAGAATCTATTTGTTCACCTAGGACTGTCCCTGTTGCTAAACCCAATGCTGATTGTTCTATTACTAGATCAGGTTGCATTTCTAGATCATGTTCCAGATACATGGCAACTTGGACGTGAAAACATAAGGACGCATTAGGTTTATTTCTTATTGTCTGTACAATTGCATGTCTCTTTTTTCAGATGTCATTATAACGTGGGCAATTCATTAAAGAGGGAGGATGTACATCAATATGTATGTATACCTTTAAGAAACTTTCTAGGGGCTTGCACATGTGTATAAATACTGGGCATGTGTGAACCTGACTGTCATTTTGTAGTAAGCTGTTGAGATGTAAGCATACTTGTGAGTGTAGTCTGTAAGTTAATCAGCTTGTTTATATTTTATACTGCTGCTATCAATCCCAATGAGTTTCTATGTAATAAAGCAGATAAACAAACTACCCTGCCTGTTCATCTTTATTTATGAAGCAAGAGGAGCGACACTGGGTATTCTGGATTTGCACAGGGAGGGTGGCATATTAGTTAAGGTATTTACCTTACAGACATGAAGTGCAGGTTTTGATTCTCACATGGGGTAAACGACTAGACTAAAAATAGTTACTAATCTAAGAACCTATGCACTTAGGCGTGGACCAGTTCTCTCTATTATCACCAGCAATACACCCCCACCAAAGTTTATATAATCTGACCTGTGGCCGTACCTTCTAATCTCTTAGAGCAAGAAATCTGACAGGCTGTGGCATAACAAGCTTCTCCGAAAACCCCGCCTTTGGGTGAACATGTGCCACGCACTGCACTGAACTGTGAGCAAAGTTTTCTAATGATGATTTCAACTAATACACCATTAGTACAGATTTTTATTTGGAGGCGTCAGGAAGTGTGGCACGTGTAAGGCACTTGGAGCGCACTGATTGGTCACATACGTGCATTGATAATGATGGGAGCTCTGCACGTCTTGGCTCAGATTATTACGCATTGATCTGTAGTGGTTCATAGTCTCTGAAAGTATTGTATTTTGAAGTAGAAGTAAACAGTCAGTGAAAAACTGCACCACAGCTATTCAGATATTTACATCGCTAGTTTCACAGTTGTGTTTAGGCCTTTTTTTGCATCGTATTTTGAGATTTGAGGGTTTACGGGTCTGAAATCCGTTTTATACATTTATTCGCAGACAAAGTAAAGTGTTATAATTTTTGAGTGAAGTAAAGATTTTGTTACAATTTACCAGCTTGCTATAAAGAAAAGACAGTTATCTAACAGCGTAGTACCTCGCAGGATGTGCAGTAGCAAACCCCGCCCCTAAACGCCCACAGCTTACAAAGCAACGTTAATAGTAATTAGCTGTCATGTAGCTTACACCTACATATATTGCAAAAGGTACAAAAACAAAAAACAAGTAATAAAAAACCTTCGGTCACTTTCACATAGTAAGCATTACACCAAAAAATGCAGACACATGAAATTCAAACACCGGACAGGTTTTAATGCCACAATCAAGTTTATTTCAAAAAAATAACTACATATAGTTCAAAAGGCCAGCTAATGGCAAAACAAATACCTACATATATTGCAAAAGGCAGGAGAAAGCATTTTATTGGCATTGAAATGTTTAAAACACAAAAAACAATAAAAAGCCTTTGATTGCGATCGGTCACTTTCACATAATAAGCATTACACCAAAAAAATGCAGGAACTTTAAATTAAACACATTTGGCAGGTTAGTTATTCAGGTATAACGGGAAATATAACAATGTGTTAAAGAACCGTACCCACAGACTGAAAAAACGTGTATTTCATCAAGTTTTGATATTTCCTATATTTTAACAGCACTCTGGGACCATTTACAGTTTTTTTGAAATTTTTATACATAATTTTATACACTTGCCACATGGGGGCTAGCATGTTGAAATAGTTTCTAAGTTTTACTAAGCCTCCTGCTATCCCACAATGCAGTGTTAGTCTCAAAACACTGACATCACGCAGGTGTCCCTGTTCCACAGTTACTGTCACAGTATTCACTTAGTATGCATCCACTCTGTTGCTTCAATCACAAACTTTTTACAAAACAATGGTTGCTTTTCAGTGGCTAATTAGACCACAAGCAGCTGAAATGCCAAACAGACTTAAGTTTTTTTTTTACTGCAGCTTCTTGTTAGACTTGCTCATTTTTAAGTCTTTTGTTATCCTTGGCTTGTAGTTCTTGTATTCATCTCCCCTCCCCCTTCACACCACCTCCCTAGCTGTCAGGGAACTGTAGGTAATTTGAGCTGCTTACGGCTGTGATTGACATTTCAAAGCAGGAGTCTTGAGTAATGGCCTGCTTACCTCTTCCAGTCTTACTTTGACAGTGGGATATTTTTTTTAGCTGCACCATATGCTCTCAAATTGCCATCCATGCTCAGTAGCACTTCAGGAGGCACTGTTTTGCACACCTTTTGATCTCCCATTCTCAGGCCTTCCTGTTGACTGTAGATACCAAACATTTTGACCTCTGCAGTGTAAAGAAAAAGGACAGTTCTAGGACATTACACTTTTGCATTAATCTGTATTAAACACCATGTTACTTTCAGGATTTTTTTAAATGCTCACTGCTGCACCAAAATGTAATTGAAGTTAATTTGTCCACAGCAGGATTACCAAGCAGTGCATTACAGCAAACTCAGGCCAGTGGACATGCATATTCTGTGCCAATTTACCAACTACAGTATGGCTACCAGTGATTATCTGCTACTTATAACAGATGTGGGGTCTTCTCATTTTTTCTGTACTGTAAATTTCTTAATTGCTTGTACGTAAAGCTATATGGACATAAAGCATATAGTCTGAAGACAAGTGCATATAAACGCTCCACAATCCCAATCCTAAATTAGACACTTCTCAATACTGTTACACCCCAGTTTACCAGTGAGCATTCAGTGTGTCACTACACATTTGTGTTTCCTCCCATTTATTTGAACAAATTAGCTATGCCTACTCTGTACATTTCTCCTTAAAAATATGCCCAGCACATCTGCTTAGTAAGTCTGTCAAATACTGTTGTACCTTTACCCTTTCCTTTTGTAACATTCCCTTCACCACCGGGAGTGCTGTGTGATGCTTCCAGGTCAGTTATTGTCAAGAATGCCTAATAAAAGGCCATCAAGATAAATACCTATCATACAGAGGCCACTGCATGTACTGACTTTGTCCAGACTACTATTTCAGACAAAACGCAATACTTACTCACTTTCTCTCAATACAGCATTACACACAGCAGTCAATTTTTACTCAGTTCACTACCACTATAATAACCAAGCCCTGACATGGAAGGACATTATCCACAGATATGGTACTTCCAGTCACAATTCATTCCTCACCTTGTTTCAATAAACTGTATTTATTCAAATCTTGCAATATTTTATTACTATAACCCTGTCATGAAAAGTTCCTTTACATTACTATAGTGTCACAGGCCTCTTCACAAATACCAGCCCAGTTATGTCCATTCATTTTCACGCACCTTAACATGCTTCAACAAAGCATGGGACTATGTACTTGCGACCCGTAGCAACCCTTCACCCAGCTGGCAAATGCCTCTACAAAACTGTTGCTCACTAACATGTTTTAGTTGTTGCAGACAATCTGTGGTGTCAGACTCTCACTATACCAAATATGTTTGTACACACTGTGCCCTACATAAATCAACCTACTTATTGGATTGTTTGCCAATCCTCACATCTTGTAATGAGTGTAATACACCAACCATTGGCTTTATAATCACCATGCTTACATTTCATCAAGAGAAACACTTCCAGTCATCACAAACCTTGACAGACATTTTGAAGAATACCATTTAGCCTCTGAACCTGCATCTACAAACACTTTGTATTCGAAATCCAAAGCATTACTTTTGAAGGATAAACACCATTACATTTTTGCCAACTCGTATCACTGTCCTGTTGTGTTTTCAAATTGTTGGTGTTACTGGGCTGCATATTGACTATGCGATTTCACAAGTTCCTTCGCCCACCTGACTTCACAAGTTCCTTCTCGGTCAGTTGTACCTCAAGCTAAATATCTCACAGTCATTCCACCTTGCACATTACATCTTGAATTGTGGTTATACATACGTAGAGCCAAATATTGTAGCCACACACACAACCATTACAAATCAATTGTAGCAAGTCCGCTCTCAATTCCTTACAATTGATAGCACATTTGCTACTTATTGTATGCATCCATCTAATGGCTTACATTACAGTGAAACAAAGTCCTGTGTGGAGAATACTTCATACCACTGCGACGTTATAACAGTGCAACCACACAGTTCTACTCAACTACACGAATAAGAGTGTTATAAAAAGATAATACCGCTTACCTTCATCCCATGTAGACTCCACAACCTACTCCTACAGGTGCCAGAGTTGCAGTCATTCTTTCCAGGACGTGACTAAGTGTTTCAAGCTCTTCTACTACAGAGTTCGTTAGCATCAGTCATCCATTTTGAAGATGTTGAAAAGCTTGCCACTGTCCAGTTCAGTCTCCTCAAGCTGTCACTCATACCTGGTCATAAAAATTTAAGGGCACTCTTTCACAAAGAGATTACTCAACTTTTAATTATGCACCAATCCATGCAGACCAATACTTACCCACTCTGTAGGCATCCAAACAAGCTTTCTTTTGGTTACAAAGTGCAAATGTTCTTAACCAGCGTTGCACCATTGTGACAAGCCTCTGTACCACTTTGCGGTAGCCAGCATCACAGAGGTCCACTCACACCACAACACTACTTGCAGCTGCAGCCATAGCCAGTCATCTCAAAACTGTGCGTTTACAATTGCAATTGGGCTTATATTGCTTTCTACAGGCACGGAAATGCATCAATGGCTGTTGCTTATATGCAAGCTCTGTATCCAAACCAGTTCCATAACCAGTCCCCACACACAATAGCTACCTCTTTGTCTGTGTTACGCAAGTTAAACTCTCTATTGCTCACCAGTTACCATACAAGTGCGAAGTACCTCTGTGTATACTGCTCTTATTTACCTAGATAAAAGGTTGCACACATTTAAATTAAATCTCTAAACAAAGTACAGTCTTGCACATGACGGACTGCGTGCATTACATTTCCATGTGCAAAGTCATTCTTTGAAACTGTCTGCAAACCAGTCATCCACCATGCATATGACAGTAGCAGATTATACCAGTGGGCTGTTCACTGAACATGTGTGCCTGTTGCACCTTTTTTGGGCCAGCCATACATGTATTACTTCTGACACCTTCCTGATTGCATTACATTATCTATTCTAAGAAATAATCCTGCTTATACTGGTTTGGGATCCACACTATACTACTCCGGTGATGGACATGGCTGAAATGTAGGAATTACGGTGAGCGGTGGTCTTCCTAAAGCAGTGAGGGATATCACCAATTGCGACTCAATCATGGCAGACTGCAGTGTAATGATATGACAGTACTCAATGTCAGACTATGCATCACATCAGGGTGTTTGATAGTGAGGAAAACCATGCAGACAGCTGTTGCAGGACCTACTGGAGAAAGCAGCAGAGCATGACTATCTATAATGGATGACTTCAATGCCAATATCAGGACACACTGAACAGGATTTGACCACTGCCTGAGTACACATGGGTGGCTCAACAGGAAGGAGAAGCCATTCCATACTTTTGTATGCCAAATGTCTTGACAGCAGCCAAGCCATGATTTACAAACTCAGGTAGACTTATTCCTAGAACAGAGGAGGCACTAGGGTAGAATTCTTGACTGCAAGCTCATACCCAAGTGAAACAGCAGGCCCACAGCATGAGCCATAACTTGCCAATAAAGTACTGAAGTCAGTGGACAAGAGCAAAGGTGACTCCCACAACTGCAGGCATTACACAGGCATCAAACTCCGACCACATCGCATGCCACTACTGGAGAGGGTGACTGTTTGATGGGAGATTAACAATTCTTATTCAGATAAGGATGAAGCATGACTGGCACAATGTTTGCAGTGATACACATACTTGAGACGAAGCTGGAGAGTACGACAGACTCCAAATGGGCATTCTTTAACTTGCAGAAATGCTTATGACAAGTGTCCCAAGCAAGCACTGTTCTCACTGCTGCTCATACTGGTCATGGACAATAGCCATCAGGTTGCAGGGGCCAGATCGACCAAGCTGCTGTAAACAGACAATATGTCAGTACAGGTAGACTGAGCTTGAACTTCAGCAAAGGACAGCATAATAGACTGCAAATTTCTAGTCACATTGGCGGAAACCATGCACTATTTCAATGTAGGTAATGGAAGGAAATTGGGTGCAATATGAATTTGTCAATGCTGATAGAAGGTAATATGGTGCAACAGGTAAACTGCATCAAGTATCTGGGAGGGGTGGTTCAGGATAAGGGTCTTTTGAAGATGTCAAAACTGTAATCAGAGGAGGCCACAGCCAACTATCATACATTACCTGGTGTAGGCAATGACAGAAGAATGCCAAAAAATATGAACGTTAAGGTGTACAAAGCAGTGGTAAAACCTGTACTACTGTATGGTGCGGACTCCTGGGCAGTATAGGCCGAACAGGTGAATAAGCTACAGGTGATGAAAATGAACAGACTGACAAAGGTGCTAGGGTGCACAATGTCACAGGGCAAGGAGTAAGGACATAACAGCAGGACCCAAAGTAGCTCCAATTACAGAAAATATCAGACATCACCCCATAGTGGTATGATCACCTATGTTAAAAAGCAGACAATATGGTATGCTGGATTTGGCAGAGAAGTATACGGTAAGACATTTTGTCAAAGATCTGTGACTGTCATGCATGGGTGTTCACGGAAGCAGCAGTGCATTTAAATCAATTAAATCAAGGAGTTGAGACAGCAAACACGCTACCCAACATCAGGTAGAACATAAGGAAAAAAGGGGGCTCTTGATGAAGCACTTGTTGTTACAATGTGTTTTATCTTTCTCCTTTTAAACATTCTTTGATTAAACAAGGAGACAAACAGCAGCAGCCATGAAAGCTAAACATCCCCAGGTACAAACTTTTCATCATGAAATACCACTGCAATTAGCCTTCAATCAGCAATACCACAATACCAGTCAGTTAGCATAAATTGCCAAATACTTAATATCTCCATCCACATCATGCAGCACACTTGGACATGTATAATAAAAATGTTGTTCAGATTATTGCATCACGTATACAGTCCTTTGCTATCTGTAAGCACAGTTATGGTTGCCATTAAATATAGAATTTACACTTGCTAGATTACAAAAAGAAAAACGATTACTATTTCAATACCGAATAGTGGCAAACTGACAACAGCTCCATAGCTACTACACCTCCTACAATGGACGAGATGAGGACTGATGCATCAACCCCCTTTACAATAACAGTACAGTATCAGCAATCCAGCTACATACTGCGTGGCTGCGAAAGTGCCTCACTGAGTAATGGCGACTGGCTTAGGAGAAACCGAGGCAGTTTTGGACCTTGGCAGACTGATTCGCAGACCTATACTGAGATCCATTCAGAGTCCAAAAGGCCGCAAGATGCTTCAACTATGGAACCCGCGGAAGTCTCTGCCTATGGCCTTGCATATTAAAATAGACGCTTCCTTCTTCACTTAGGCCTAAATCTGGAACCATGCCTAAAAAACTGATGCCAAGGCTACATGTTCAGGCCTCTATGCCTAAAAAACAAAATGGCTGAAGATCTAATAACTAATCAGGGGTAGTCAACACCACCCTTCTAAGAGTCGTAGGACTTAAGTTGTTTATGAATCTTCGGACCAGGATATGGTTTTATCTGATTCTTCTGATGATCTGGATTTGCCATTATCTACTTATGAGGACTCTTGGGAATTTTTTCCCCGAGGACT